>NC_041399.2:88240091-88540091 GCF_900747795.2 Erpetoichthys calabaricus | reverse complement strand
TATATATATATATATATATATATATATATATATATAAAATGGCTGGGAGTCAATAAAAAAAAAATAACTAAAGGCATAAATGTATGTAATTTATTGCATCTAACATTAAAATATGTAATTATAATTAATACATAAATCAGTAAATACTGAATCACAAATTTAATGTTGAATCATCACAAAGGAATTAAAAAAACTGATAGCATAGTTTAATCCTAAACAATGACCTTAAACCTGAACTTTTAACAAAATATTACTTGAGCAAGTTCAACTGGAATTTAAATGCCTTCCTACAAGGCAAGTTCAAAAGAAGGCAATAAGAAAATTAGATCAATGTATTAATTCTCAAATTGTCATCTGTCTGGGTGCGTGTTCGCCAGCGATGCTCACAGAGCTGAGGGACTTGTGGGCAAAGGGACAAAGTTGCTGGGAAATGCATCCAAAGTGCTCACTAAGTGCAGTCTCCGAGCTGCTTTTCTTGCCACCCCCCTATCCCGCCCCTTTGCTCAGTTTAGAATGTTTAAGAAATTTAATGCTTTTGTGGTTGGTGGAATCATGGTGTGCCTGAAGTGACAGGCAGAGTGGGAAGGGAAAATTCTACATGAACAGTGACAGTAAGCCCGTAAGGCAGCGGTATGAACCATAACTCCAACTGTGCTACCCATTCTTTATTTCTGTTTGTTTTAATATCAAAATTAATCGGTCTCCCAAATTGATTAATTTGAGATGATGATAAACCATTCCATATCTAAAAATAATATCGTCAAGGGGAAGAATACTGAGAAAAAGCAGAAGGTTAAGTAAGGATAGGCCCTTGAGGAATAGCTTATGTAAATGGCCACTGCCAAGACTGAAAACCTTCTGCCTGTCAGTTAGATAGGGGACTTAAACAACTGGAGGGCAATGTTAGAGATACCCAGATGCTCTCCATTGACAGCAATACAATATCATGATTGACAGTAACAAAAAATGTTGTACCAAGGTCTAACAGAATGATGTGCTGATGTGTTTAGAGTCTGCTGCTGGAAGTAAGTCATTAGTTGATTCAACCAGAGCAGTTTACCAGCTGTGCTGTGCTCTGAAGCCAAACTCAAAGGGGTCCATCAAGTTATATGAATTTAACTAATTTTTAAGTTGGCAAGCCAAAACACACTCAAGAACTTTAGATGGGAAAGGTAAGTGACAGATAGGGTGAACATTGTTCAGATTGTCAGGGTCAAGCTCTGACATTTGTTTGATGCTAGGATGCAGAAGCAACGTTCAAAGCAGGTGGTACAAAGCCAATATCAGGGTATGCACAGTATTTGCTATTGTTGTGAAAGACAGGACCATCACATTAAGGGAATATTTAATGTGTGTAGGGGATGGGATCCAGTACACAAGTTGTAGGCTTAGTGTTACAGAACAGGTCACTAATGGATGAAGAATTAAATTACTGAACATTTGATAAAGGAGCTGGAAGAAAATGGAAGCCCGTGAGAAATATAGGAGAACATATTATTTAAGTTTTTGATTTTATCACAAAAAAAGAGAAGGAACTGATAATAGCTCATTAACCACAGAGAACAAAATCCTTGAGTTATCATGGTTAATCTGCGTAATAATACTATAATAATCAGTCTGGAGTGTAGTTTTGTTCAACTCTCCTTTGATAGTTAGAGAATAGCCTGCTGTTGTACACAGCTTAGTCTATTAGGTGCCAGGTGTCTCTTTTATAGATTGTAGCATATAATCATAGCATAGCATGATCATTGTTGGAAATTTAAAGGAGACCTTGTTTTAGAGGACCTACTGTATTTTATCTAAAGCTAAATGGAAGGTTACACTGGTCAATAACATTATCTAATGTTCATATGAAGAGGGAAGACAAAAAAGAACTCATAAATGGAAGCAGCAAGGCTAGAGAGAGAAATACTGTTAAATTTTCTGCAGCAAATTTAAAATTTACATTTACTGTAAAGACAGAAAAAGATGAGGACTGTGAAAAAGCACTACTTTATGATCTGAGTGGCTTAAATCAGTGTTGTGAGTGTTTTCAGCACATAGGCCAGATGTGCAGATCTAGAGCCTCATATATAAAGTGTGCTTAAGGTTGGAAACATACATAAGCCATTTTGTAAGCCAAGGTTGAGACTTATAAAATGCGAGTATGGCATTAAAACTGGCTTAACATTACAGCAAATTTCCAAAACTTTTTTGGTGTTGGCATTTTAGTGACTCCATGTGGCAGATAAATCAAGTGAACAGAAAATCTTGTTTCATTGCACATTCCAATGACTTTTCAGGCACATTCCAATGTTCTTGAACTAATTATATTACATTTAATTGGGATGTTTTGTCAATACAGATGTCTTCAAAGTTGGTAATATAGTCTAATGAATATAGTTAATATTTAATTACTTTAGCATGTCAGCTATCTAATTTGTGCTGTAGAGTGTGCTGTGATATACAACATAACTGGGAATTGCAGCGTTACCAAGAAGCCATCACACAAAGCATGACCCTGAAAGTCTGCTTCCCACACTACTATTTGGTAAAACAAATGAATTGTGGGTTCAGCTGGGCCACCTTGCAGCAATCTTAGTCACACACATATTAGCATCACATATTAGTTATATATTAACTGAATGAAAGTGCTTTCTGTTTACAATAGCAAATTCATTCAGTGATGGTGCCGTTATTGCAACATGTGTGCAGTCTATTGTGCCAATTCCATTAGGAAAATCAGTGAAAATTGCCTTTTGATCTCATCCTGCTTACTGTGACCATAAGGAAATTAGATGTATCTGGGTAGCATCTTAATTACACTCTCTCACACAAATGGCATGACATGGCTGTGGAATGACTGTGAGATTCCTGACTGGTCAGGCAGTTCACACTGAAAAATACCTGTCACCAAATACCCTACATTTGTTAAAACCTGTAAAGGAACAGGGATTGTGTGATTTCTGCATGATAGTCCTGTAATGTATTTTCCAATTCAGCACACAACTCCAAGAGGGATACCTGTAGGAAGTCAAATTGGCTTATAAACCAGTCATAATCATGAGCTAAAAACTCATTGTGATCCCTGAAAACATGCGCCTTTCATAATCTGCCATTGGGGAAACCCTTCAAAGAAGGTAACATTGCCATTATCAGTTATGTCATACAACAGACAGAACAACTTGTATAATCTTTCTTTCAGGTGATGGTTGGCACCCCCCCCCCCCCCCAGAATGTAACACCTCCCACCACAAGAGGTGATATAAATAAAGGCACTCCTGCACATAATCAGTTGACAGAACAAACCATTGATTCATTAAGAGGTACATTATGGAGTATGGACTTGTCAGGTGGCACAACCCCACAACAGTTTGCCATATTGTGATGGCTTGTAACTGTACTGCACAGCATAGTGTGCTACCTCTTCTACCTGAGGTAGGCCAAGATGAGCATATGGATAACCTAGACCTCGGGCCTCATGTATAAACGGTGCGTACACACAAAAATGTTGCATACTCCCATTTCCACGCTCAAATTTTGATGTATAAAACCTAAACTTGGTGTAAAGACATGCATATTTTCATGCTAGCTCAAACCTTGGCGTACGCAAGTTCTCCAGTCAGATTTGCAAACTTTGGCACCCAGCGTCAAAGCAGTGCTACTGTTCCTGTGTGGTTTCCCTTTCTTTTTTAGATCCACTTCCCTGACGTGGCTTTATCATATACACTGAAATTAATATAGTTTATTAGTTTAAGGCAACTGATTGTAATTAACCTGTAACAATATAATGGTCCACGGAATAGCCAAACTGTTCCAAATACCATAGCTGCTTTAGCATTGTTACTCTCATTGCACCTTCTTCTTCTTTCAGCTGCTCCCATTATGGGTTGCCAGAGTGGATCATCTTTTTCCATATTACTCTCTCTGCACCACATTTCTGCTTTTGTCCGTACGCCATGTTTTAGTGTGAATTCTATGCACAGTGTTATGCATGAGGCCTCTTGTGTTTCAGGACTTCAGCACCATGGCAATTAAAAGACATCTCGATCTTGTTTGTTGTATGCAAAGAGACTTGTATGTATTGTAACTTGGATATTTACTTGGCAAGATGATTGTCTGGGAAAAAAGAGATTAACAGATCCTATATAGTAATTCAGTGTAAATACATTTAAAATTATAGCTTTACCAGACAAGGGGATACAGTACTGTATATGTTTGAATACTCTAAGAAATAAAATCCACATGTTTTATAATGATTTTTTTGTTATTTCTATTGTGGTTTTTCTGTTTGGTAATGTGAGCTTAGCTTGTCCTTTGGCAGTGCTGAATGAGTGATGCTTTAGAATTGAGTTGCCAAATTAACATATATAATATGGTAGGTTAGAAATTTTTTAAACACATCTGGCAGAAAGAAAACTTCTTTCTCTTCAAAGGAAATGGAAATTAACTATTATATGTTCAACCTACCTTTTGTTACAAGGGCTTTAAAACCAGCATTTTAAATGCCCTATGACCATTGCTGATAATCATCTGAGCCGCATACATGTGCTGTACCTCAGCCAATATGCACTTTCATAATAATCTAAGTTAATGATTTACGGCGTGAGAGGAGCATTTTCTACTCTCTACAGCTGCATCCTAATTAGCTGTCTTTGTTGCCAACCCTCATACTGCCTAAAAGAGCAAAGTGTAGTCTAAATTGATGATTTGGATCACCTCTATTAAATTCATGCAACAACTGAAAAAAGAATAAAGAAACATTTTTAAAAGCTTGAATTATTTTAGGCCCACATTTTTATTCCTTGATCATCTCCTCCTGTCTTTAGCACTGCATAGTCATGTTTGGTGTTACAAAACAAAGAAAATTTCACATTTAATACTCTGCCATAAGTGTAAAAAGGATCAGACTAGGATTAACATGTAGCTTTGGTTTCCTCTCTTCCATTATCAACTAGACTTACTGTAGCTTATTTTACTGTACTTTACAATATAATTTACATACTTTAAAAATTTTTGGAATCTTTAGAATCTCAAAGGCTATGACATTTTAAGATATATTTATTAGTATTTGTTTATTAGTAAATTTATAAATGCATGTATATACAAAGATGACATATATGCTGTCACAGACAACCGGGGACCTTGCCCCCACCGGGACGCCTGGAGAGCAGAAGGACCAGGAGAGATACAATACCTTCCCCGGGACATGAGAGGGCAGCCCCCCTGGTTTGCATCGGGGCCACAGGACTGGAGCTTGGAATCTCAATCCTGCTGGAGACTGTGGCCACCGCCTGGGGTCTCTTGGATAATCCTGGAACCTTGGACTGTAACACTTCCGCCACACCAGGAAGTGCTGCAGGAAAATCATCAGGGTGCAACATAAAAAGGGGCTGCCTCACTCCATTTGGTGAGCCGGAGTCGGGTGGCAGAGGACAGAGCTTGCGAGGAGAGGAGAGGAGGCAGCAAAGAAGAAGAGGAAAAAGAGGATTGTGAGCTATTTGTGGTGCTTTGTGCACTATGTGCTGTAAAGGAAGGACAAGAAAATAAACGTATATGATTTTCGAACCTCTTAGCCTGCATGTCTGTTTGTGTTCTGGGTGTCTTCCACAATATATTAATTACATGCTGTTTTGTAGATTTGAAAAATATTGCAGTTGTACATGTGAGCAGTGCACTGAAACTATCCAACAGAAATATGCTGAGTTTAATAAACGTTACAATTAAATTAGTACAATAATACACAGATTGTGATTGGTCCTAAATTTTCAAATTTTATGGGATGCACAATAATATTTTCTGTTTAACATTTGCTGCATATTTTTATTTGTTTCTGAGAACATGTAAAAATGACAGTTCATACTTCAAACTTAGAATATAGCATTGTTTCTGTTACACACTGGAAAACGTACACTGAGTGGCAGCTTTCCATATAACAGATGGCTATTTATATTAGGTAGGTCGGTATCAGTAGATAATGTGTGTATATATGCAGTTTAGAGGAATAATGAGCAGAAACAATGATTCAAGGGACTTTGTATGAAATAATAGTTGGTGTCTTATCCCTACCCAAATGCTTCTTATCTTACTATTTTTGTACTCTGCATCATTTAGGTTCCTTATTTTCCACATTTCTGTATAGTTGATGATTGTGCATTATTCCAGGGATGTGAAAAGGATGCTATGTCATGATGTCACAGGGGTATGGTCATGTGTTTGCCACAAGAGTATAGATGTCACATTTTTGTGAATGTGTTAGATATGTCGCTTAATCGTGGTGTTCATTTTTAACCACAATAATAATATTGTTGGCTATTCTTGTCATTTTAGAAAATTCAGACCTTTTGTCTTTGAAATCCTGTTACTTGTTGGATATTTCTTTTGTTATTTGTGTTCTGTGTATGGATCCCAATGCTTCAGTGCAATGACGGGGACATTGCTGCACAAGCACTGCTGCACTTCAAATGAGATGTAAATCTTCTTACACCTAGAACTGTTGATAGACATGAACCAAGATGAGCCAGGGAAACATACTGTTAGCAAGGGGTTGGTGCAAAAGTGCCAAGTGATTTTATTAAAAACCAAACAAGCAAACAGTGTCCAATAGTGCAGTTAATAATATCTTCTTTAAATAATTAATAGATAAATAATCCAATAAAATCAATGAACCATGCATGAGTTAAAACTAAATTAATAATGCAAAGGTAAAACCAGTACAAAACAGAATCATCAGGTCTTTGCTCCTTCTCCCATTCTTTGTCTGAGCCCAGTGTAATATTTCTGCCTCCCCAGGTTACCCATAACTCTCTCAGCTGGTACAGACTTCAGTAGCTGCACTTCTTCTTACCGACCCCATCTTGGGTACCTCTGCCAGTATCTGCCAAAGTGCTCAGAGTTGGTTGCCCTCCCGTCTTCCTTCTCGCACACTTGGCGTCCTTTGATCCATAAGGACAACTCTATCACCATCAAACCTACTTCTCCAATAATCCAGCAGGGACAATCTGCCCCTAGATCCTTCACTCTTCCGTGGGGCTAATGACGGCTCTG
Organism: Erpetoichthys calabaricus; assembly: GCF_900747795.2. Taxonomy (NCBI): domain Eukaryota; kingdom Metazoa; phylum Chordata; class Cladistia; order Polypteriformes; family Polypteridae; genus Erpetoichthys; species Erpetoichthys calabaricus. The sequence continues at coordinate 88,533,065 of NC_041399.2, read as the reverse complement.
GCTCACTCTCTCTCTCACTGGCTCTGCTCAGGCATCTGGTACTGCTCAGTCACTGTCTTCCATTGTTTTCCTCTGATCTGATTCTCCACTTTGTTTTTTGTTTTTTTTACCCCTACTACCATGCAGGCTTTTATTAAATTGTACAATTGGGTGCAGGTGTTATCCTCCTGCCAGTCCACGGTGTGAAGGCATCTGACTGACCTGCTCACTTTGCACATTGATATGCAGTCAGCCAAGCAACACACCTGTACCCATTCGAAGCCTTCACTATCTTCACTATCAAAAATCATGCTTCACCATAGACCTCTTATCTTATCTTTTTTGAATAGCCATTGAAATCATTATCCTGAAGATCAGTGAAACCAAGTGTGTATGCAAGTATGGAGAAGAGTGTAACAGGATGGATTACATACACCTGCAGGTTTTGTCTGGTGTATATAGGTCTGGACAAGTGGCCATTTGCAATGTTTGGGATGCTGAAACCGGAAGGCTGATTTTTGTGCCAGTGTCTGAGAAGACACTTCAGACTTTATACTAAATCATCAGATTTGACAACTTAGATCCGAGACCTGTATGACCTGTCAGACTAGCTGGCAACTATAGTATAACAGAGGCTGGTGACCAATGGGTGAAGAAGCTGACTTTAATGTATAACCCAGGGTGTGAAGTCACTACGGATGAGAGGATGTTTCCATTTAGCAATAAATTATAATTTTCATGTTTGGGAGTCCTGTTACTGCTACCTTTGTTTTTATTGTTATAAAATATACAATATACTGTAATCATAATGTTAATGTTTTTGAGATAAATTTATTAGTAATTGAGATTTTTCTTCCTAATAGATTTTGTGTCTACAATTAAAAAAAAATGACACTTATCATAGGTGAGAATCATGGTGGTCGTATTTCACCCTGTGGAGAACAGATGTATGCAGCATTTGATGCTAAAATGAGGGTTAAATGAATTGTACATAATTCTCTACAATGGAGAAAAAACAAAATCATACCTTGAACAAGAAAGGCACATGTAAAACTTCCTAGCATGAGATACAGTAGATTAATTTATATCTATAGTTATTTTAAGCAGAGTGTCAAGCATGCAATGCAAAGTACTTTAAAGTAATTTAATGAAAAGGAAAGAAGAAGATGGTCATTTTTAACACGAGTGAACTTTTATATCGAATTAGTACAACTGGACCTGCTTGTTATTTTGTTAACTCTGTTGGTGACCCTAATTCATCAGACCAACAGACCTTGGTTGTTATTTGCAATATGTCATTCTCTAACATGTAAGTACAATTTGTACTTTGCTGTTCACTTATTCCTTGACTACTGACTTCTTATTATTTAAAACTCTTAAAGTAAGACTTTACATGCAATGTAAAGTCACTAATACTATGCTTGCACTGGGTGTGAGGTGTAAAGTATCTCCCAAAGAGGCAAAAAATACTAAATATTATATAAATAAACCATACACTGTAAAATCAGACAGTCACAGTTAAAATGTCATGTTTTTGTCATATAGTTCAGTTTGAACAGCCAAAACTGAGGATGCAGTGGAAAAATTAGTTGGATGCTTGATGAAAACTGGATGTAAAATTGGGTGATGGCAATGCAGTATTGAGAACTGTATAATCAGCATTGCATTGTGAGGATTTCTTTCATTTGATTTGACACATATTAATTACAATTTTTCATTTCTCTGCATAAATATATATCCTAAAAGCAGTAACAGAAATATACACACAAATCATAACAATGAGAAAGTTGTTGCTTTGGAAAGTGCTATAGAAAATCAATTTATATCCAATGAATGTTTTTACAAGTGATAAAATCTGGTTTATGTACAAAATATTTAAATTAGTACCACTGGTTGTGAGTTGCTAGTATTTGAAATAACTATGACTTATAGTTTTATGAATTTTTATAAAATTAGAATATACTATATATCATACATTTTACTTGGTACAAGCTTAGCTAAACTAAACATGTGTCTTATTCAGTCAGCCAGTCATTTTCCAACTCGCTATATCCTAACACAGAGTCACGGGGGTCTGCTGGAGCCAATCACAGGGTGCAAGGCAGGAACAAATCCCCGGGCAGGGCGCCACCCCACCGCTGGGCACACACACACCAAGCACACACTAGGGACAATTTAGGATCACCAATGCACCTAACCTGCATGTCTTTGGGCTGCGGGAGGAAACCGGAGCACCCAGAGGAAATCCACGCAGACACAGGGAGAACATGCAAACTCCATGCAGGGAGGACCCAGGAAACGAACCCAGGTCTCCTTGCTGTGAGGCTGCAGTGCTACCACTGCGCCACTGTGCTGCCATGTGTCTTATTATTTTCTATTATATTTCAAGTATCCAACTAGGTTTTCTTGACTTTTCTAGTTGACTTTACATCTGTTTTGAAACTAGTTGTTTTTTTTCATGAACTTTAGTTGTCACCTATTTTGAAATGAGCTATTTTAGAGGTTAGACCTGGAGCTCCTTAATTAAGATTACTGGTAAAATACTGTTAAACTGAGACACAGAGACTTACTTTAATCAAGTTTTATTCAAACTTCTTTGTGTTGTTAGGAACAATTATTCACCATAATTATTATGCTCCACTGACATTGTTTACTTGATTTTCCATGAGTCAAAATTAAAACCATTTATTAGCTCTCTGCAATATGTATGTTTCTAGTTTTATTTACTTTAGATTATTTTCCATATTTACATTTATTATTTACATTTATAATGATTTTACTTATTTCACTACATTAATGTTTACACAGCCGATTTAAATTAATCGAGCTGTTGTACAGTTTCTCATTAACTTACTTTAGAATTTTTAAAATGATAATTTATTTAAAGAACAATACACATTATCAAAAGTCAATCCAATACAAAGCAAATACATTAATATGTTATGAAGAAAATAGACTTATGTTCAAACTTTTCTCATAAGTCCTACCTGAATCAGGGAACTATGCAACAACCTGATGCTGCCATGGTAGACTCCTGCACTAATTACTCAGGATTAGATTAAGTACGTTTGGGAAAAGTATGTTGTATCTTTTACATATATTTCATTAGTACTAGGGTGTTGTACCGTGTTAGCCATTATGGATGTAGTGAGAAGTCAAGCAAAATGACACCTTTTATTGGCTAACTAAAAAGATTACAATATGTGAGCTTTCAGGGCAACTCAGGCCCCTTCTTCAGGAAAGATGTAATCAAATGTAATGTAAAATAATTAATATACAGTAAGTCTAGTTCTTCTGTGTAACTTTTATAAACTTTTACAATTTACATTCATTTTTGTCAACTTTTTTATTAATTTATTTAAAATTAACACCTTCCAAGTAAACATTATTGGAATTAGTGGGTTAACAAAAGATAAAAAGCTGTGGAAAGACATCCCCTTTTATTCACTATTAATTTTGTTTTTGTGGCCGATATCTTAACTATAGATATTATAGTAAAAATACGTAGAGATGTTCTAGTAGTTTTACGAAACTTCTTTTTCTTTTCATATTATCTCATTTTCCACTTACTTTTGGAGATAATGGTTGCAATGGTAACAGTTGATAACTACATATGGGGAATTTCCAGGTGCTCCCAAGCTAAGTGAGCAACATACTTCTACTTGTTATTCAGACTGTCTTAAGTTTACCTTTATCATCCATATGAGATGCAACTCCATTATGAGGTCTCAGGTTTGTCAAGCTCATCAACATCTCATTTATATTGAGCCAAACAAATCTACACAGTGAACACAATATTTGGCAAAATTCACAGTTATATTATTCTTTTATTCTTTAGCAGTTATTCAAATTTTGCTTATCAGTTATTCACATTTAAATAAAGATACAGTGATTAACCTATACATTGCACACACAGTGAAGCAAAGACTTTTGGAGGATGGCCTGGTGTCAAGAAGGGTAGCAAAGAAGCTACTTCTCTCCAAGAAAAACATCAGGGACAGACTAATATTCTGCAAATGAGACAGGGAATGGACTGCTGAGGACTGGGGTAAAGTAATTTTCTCTGATGAATCCCCTTTCCGATTGTTTGGGGCATCCGGAAAAAAGATTGTCCGGAGAAGAAAAGGTGAGTGCTACCATCAGTCTTGTGTCATGCCAACAGTAAAGCATCTTGAGACCATTCATGTGTGGGGATGCTTCTCAGCCAAAGGAGTGGGCTCACTCACAATTTTGTCTAAAAACACAGCCATGAATAAACAATGGTACCAAAATGTCCTCTCAGAGCAGCTTCTCCCAACCAATCAAGAACTGTTTGGTGATGAACAATGCCTTTTCCTGCATGATGTAGCACTGTGCCATAAGGCAAAAGTAATAACTAAGTGGCTCGGGGAACAAAACATCGAAATGTTGGGTCCATGGCCAGGAAACTCCCCAGACCTTAATCCCATTGAGAACTTGTGGTCAATCCTCAATAGGCAGGTGGATAAACAAAAACCCCAAAATTCTGACAAACTCCAAACATTGATTATGCAAGAATGGGCTGCGACCAGTCAGGATTTGGCCCAGAAGTTGATTGACAGCAGGCCAGGGCGAATTGCAGAGGTCTTGAAAAAGAAGGGCCAACACTGCAAATATTGACTCTTTGCATAAACTTAATGTCATTATCAATATAAGCCTTTAAAACTTGCTTGTAATTATACTTCAGTATACTGTACCTTAGAAACATCTGACAAAAAGATCTAAAAACAATGAAGTAGCAAACTTTCTGAAAACCAATACTTGCATCATTCGCAAATGTTTTGGCCACAACATCTACATCTACATCTAAATATAGTGGTCCTTTTTAAGAAAAATTACATAAGCGAGGTACAATCAAAAGATGAACACAAACTAAGCATCAATTGGCCTAATCATACTATCATTCTATTAATTTAAAAAAGTTTAAGACTATTGTCATAAAATGATTATCTTCTAACCCACTTAGCCCTGAACAGTGTTGCAGGGATCCTATCCTTGTCAGCATAGTGTGCAAGGCAGGAACAAACCCTGGACATGGTGCCAGTCCATTGCAGGGCAAGCACACACACCAAACACGCAATAGGGCCAATATAGGATAGCTAATTCACCTAAGCTGTCTTTGGACTGTGAAAGGAAACCAGCATTTGATCTAAAAAAAGAAACCAGAGAGCAAATCACAAATGGATACCTCTTACTTGGATTTCAAAGTTTTAAAGTAAATCAACATTTCAGGTAATTTTTCCATTATTGCAATGTGTCCCAGCAAATTTTAGAATCAAATTTCTGTGAAACATCAGAGTATTAGGTGATTATTGGCTTAGTTTTATTAATATTTAAACTAATTATCTGGTGTGTGTTGTCTCATATTAATGTGTTGTCTTATTTTGCTTCAAAAGACAAAGAAATTGTTATAAAAATGTTTAAGATGTAATGCAAGGCTCATCAAAAAGAATATTACAACTACACATTTTGACTATACTGCTGTTATTCAAAAAAAGTATTATTTTTGTGAATAATGTGATGTCAGTGAAGGAAAGTTTGACTAAATTAATAATCAGCATACACATTTATTCTTGCAACAAAAATTAAATAATAAGGGAAAAATCACCAACTCAGTATTGATGTTTATGCTGCAACAACAGCATAAGAAAAAAGAACTATTATTTTAGAATAAAGATCTGTAGGTGGTGCTCATCTTTCTAAATATAGTTTAAATGCAGTATGTGGGCATTTGTTCTCTCTTTATGCTCTTAGATAGCTGATTTAGCAAACGGTGGATTTGTTACCTTTTCCCTTTTAATTAGCATTCAGCTCTGCTCACTCAGCCTCAAAAGTGCTAGTGCTTTGTCACAGAACTGCTTATGGCAGCTTTCTTTTTAACTCAATTGCAGGGAGGGTTAGGTTACAGTAAGGGAAACTAGTCCAAATGTAATTAGCAATGGCTGTATTCCTTTAGAAATGCAGGCATATCAGTTTGGTTTCCTGTTACTGTATTAACATAGTTTTCATATCATTTTGCACTCACATAGTTCATCTACACCAAATGGACATCTTCATGCATCTCACAAAACAAGAGTCTCAAGTAAAATCATCTTTTAAAATCATAATCAGGGCTTTGCTACTTTGCATGATGCCCTAATGTTACATTCTACGTGTGTAGGGTACACTCACATCTACATTCATTCATACCTAGTCAATTTACTTATATTCCTTAAAGAGACCAGTCATCCCCTATTTCTTAGTATTCTCCCATATATCAGCTGTAATTCAAGTATTCCAGCTCTTCAAAAAGCAGTATTTCAGATGTACCCTAATTCATTCTTTTTTCTGTAAGTTATGCACTTTTGCACATAAGTCAAGTGGGTTTATTGTCATACCATCCATACACAGTATTGAAGCATACAGTTCTAAGTAATGTTCTCCAGGACTGTGATGCAAGTACACATAAAGTTCAGTATAAGTAACAAACTGTACTATACAATACAATACAATAAATAGGTAAACAAAAAACAAGTAAATAATAGGTAAATTAATACATAGTCATACATTGAAATAGGTAGTAATCAACTAATAATAAAAAAAACAACAGTAGTAGCAAATGGAACAAATGTACTGCATACAGTATAAATAAAGCTCTAGAATGAATTTCTTCATTGGTATATCTTTAGAGCATTAAACTGTGCACAGAAGTTACTTAGAACATCTAAAAGAGGGGCATCACCATTGCAAGACATGTGGTGTGGTCTTATAATCTGTAAAGTTTTAGATTTCCTGCCACATGTGGTTTGTGTCTCAGCTTAGTTTCTGGTTTGGAATACTTGAGTAATTTTTACGAATGTTTGTTCATATTTTTATCATTATTCTGATGATGTCATTTTGCTGCTCTGAGCCTTTATTCAGTGAAGATTGCTAATACAAAAATAAAATAAATCGTATTTAGTGCTGTATATTAAATTTTAATGGTCATTTACAGTACATTTTGTGCATTTATTTACATGGGTGCCACTATTTATTATACTCTGTTTGTGCTGTTCTCTTGCAGTACAAGCAATGTAACCTGTCACATAATCATTGTTTTTACTCAGACAAGAGAAGGGACAGAGAAATGGTTTAGAATGGTCCAGGAGTTGGGTGGTATAATCTGGAGTGAAAGAGGGCATGAAGCCTCATACAGGCTCCACAAGCCATTCCAAACATTATCAAATCAGCCTAATCCCCAACTCTGCTGGCCTGTTTTGGCCTATGAAGGTCTAAAGGAGTTTTAACTTCAAATGTACTTTAAATATCCCAAATCTCAAAATGCCTTTTATGGGGAAGGAAAAACTGTAGAAAATCTTTGGCTTGAGGAAATAGTCCACCAAATACTCTTTACAAATGAAGTAAAGCAAAGGTCTTAAAAGGAGTGAAAAGGAGTTGCCTAAAAAAATCATATGGGAACAGGCCCAAAAACATAATGAACATCAGAATTCCAAGACAAATGAAGTCAAATGAAGATCAAAACCAGTAAATCCAACAAGGAAAATATGACACCTTATTGTTAAGTATTGAAATGGGAGGTAGTATTGGGGGTATCCTTTTGAAATCCACCATCATCTCCCCAGTTTCAAGTATGTTTAACCCTAGACTCTTTTGACCACAACAAAGGGCCAGTTCCTCAACCTTCCTTCTGTATGCAGACTAGTCACCTCTTCTGATGAAACCAATAATGGTTGTGTGTCATTATTAAGAACTTATAAAAAGGAAGCTTCTCTTTAGAGATAAACAAGTGTACCAAAACATTTCTAATATGTGAACTATTTTGGAACAGTTAGATGACATTAAGACATAGGAGTGCTTGCAGAAAATACCATTTATCTGTATGTTGATTGGTGTAAATTGAAGTGCTTTTTGATGGTGTTATGAAAATGAACCTAACTTACATAAGACACTGCTTTGTTAGAAAACTCAGTCAGCCACAGTGAACTGATTAAGTGCATTTGGCTGACTACTTCAGGCTTGTTCTAATAAAAGACGTCAATCTTGTTTTTTAATTAAAGGTGACTCTCATCTATTCTTTATTTACATAGTATTTTCCCTAACAAATGGAGGATTAAATGCTCACCTAAAGAATACGTTCTTTTCTTGAGCAGCACATTGATGCACAATTTTCTGTTGCAGTTTCAAGGTTACATCATCATGTGTTCAAAACCTGTGACAATTTGTCATTCTCCCCATTCCTCCTGGGGTGTTTCTCAGTGCACTCTGCTTTCCTTCTAACATAAAAGGCTGTGCAAGTTAGACTGACTGGTGTTTGGCACATGAATGAGGGTTGTGTGTAAATGGGCATTGTGAAGGCCTAGTGACTTGTTCAGGGCTGGCTTCTACATGTTGTCCTAAGCTGCAGGGATATCCTCAAATCGGATTAGGTGGGTTTGAAAATGGAAAAATTCATTGCAAATTTATAATTATTGAATATCTGAAATCTACTAAATATAGTTTTGTATTCTTGCTATGATAGTTTTCTCACTACTGATCTGGTAGATCAATGGTGGGGTAGAGTTTGGTGAGTTGTGAGCAGGGGCACATCCATTATATACTGAGAAATCAAGGTATTGGAGCTGTAATTGTGTATATTAATATTGCAAATGGAGAGGCCAAAACATATATCTTGCTGTGTATTTATTGTTTCTTTGAATTTATTTAACACTAGAATTACCAAAGCTTACAAAAAAACTTGTAAATCCGGCCCACTTAAATCTGCTCGCACCTCTCCGTCAGCGTCTTTTGTCTTATAAATGTGTCGATAAACCCAAGCAGCAAGTGGCCTACTATCCCATCTTCCCACTGCCACAGAAAGTGCAAAAACCTCTCCCAGCTCAAGTCTGGTTTATCAGGGAGTGAAGTAGTACCTAGAGCTGTATAGGCTAAAAAATATATCGTTATTTGGAACACATGCATTTCATGTGTGTTCCATGTCTACAAAGATCTATGTAAGTGTAGGATGTCCAGAAATGCAAGAAATTTTAAACACATAACTAAAAAACAAACTTTTTCCATGTTTTAGCACTAACGAGAAAATGTAGACATGAAGTGTAAAATGTGTGAAGACTGAAGTCCAAATATCAAATAAGCACTTTCACAAAAGGTATAAATATAACAGAACAAGTGCGCTTTTATTCAAGAGTATAACTAAAGAAATAGAAATCGGGTTAGTGTGGTTCATTGTCATGACTTCTTTGTTAGTACAGTGGTAAGAACTGCTGACGCCGGTTCAAGCCTCCTCGCATCACAAAATAAACATTTTGAGTAGTGAGCTGCTCTTATTGTTACTATTATAAAATAAAAACATACATTTGATTTGAGTCTGTAACAGCCAGTGTAAATGTATGGTACTTGTAAAGGTTAGCGTTTTTTTTTTATTCAGTTTTATTCTCTCAGTCGCGTTCACGCTCACCCTGATCTGACAGTGCTGTTTTCAAATAAAGACGTGCTATAACAGAGGTGAACTCGGACGAGGGTTCTATATCGGAGAAAGAGAACAGAAGCCCTCACCACAAGAAATGTCCACTCACATATAAGAACAACATAGCTGCATCTGCAGCTGAAGTCACTTCAGTACACATGTACTTTGTCAGCGTGCCTGTGTCGATCAAACACAGGAAGCTCTGCAGTTTAGTTGTGACTTTACACTGTAGGAAGATAAATAAATAAATCAAGGTAAATAACATTCGATCTGACATTTATATGCAAAGTACAGTGACTGCAATTGTCTGAAGGCAGCTTCTACCTGCAGCTATATACTCTTCAGTACGCGAGCGACTCTCCATGCTAGTCTTTAGATCTGGACGGTGTATGTGCCCAAAAAAGAAGTCTGACTGCATTCTCGTACCATTGATCACGTACTGAAGTATCAGCAGGCATTTTTTGTGGCATTACACATGTAATTTGTGAGCATGTCCTTGTCGATCAAACAGAGGAAGCTCTGCAGTCTACTTGTGACTTTACGCTGTAGGAAGATAAGTAAATAAATCAAGGTAAATAACATTCAATCTGGCTTTTATATAAGTAACAAATAAATGTTTCTTATGTAAAGACCATCACAAAACATAATCATAAACAGGACTTTGCATGAAATGTTGGCGTGCTCTGCAAGCCGTGCTGCTTCGTTGAAGGGCAGGTGTGGAGCAGACTGACTGGCAGGATGGCGCCTGACCTCTTGGTGCATCCAAACAGTGCCATCTTTCACCTTTATCCCGATTTCTTTTTCTTCGGTTATAGTCTTGAATAAAAGCGCACTTGTTCTGTTATATTTATACCTTTTGTGAATATGCTTATTAGATATTTGGACTTCAGACTTCATACATTACACATTTCATGTCTACATTTTCTCATTAGTACTAAAACATGGAAAAAGTTTGTCTTTTAGGTATGTGTTCAACATTTCTTACATTTCCTGTCATCCTACACTTACATAGATCTTTGTAGACACGCGTGAACTGCATGTGTTCCAAATAACGATATATTTTTTTAGCCTATACAGCTCTAGGTACTACTTCACTCCGTGATAAACCAGACTTGAGCTAGGAGAAGTTTTTGCACTTTCTGTGGCAGTGGGAAGATGGGATAGTAGGCTGCTTGCTGCTAGGGCTTATCGACACATTTACAAGACAAAAGACGCTGACGGAGAGGTGCGAGCAGATTTAAGGTGGGCCGGATTTATGTTTTTTCGTAAGCTTTGGTAATTCTTTTTTCATTTTTCACTACAAAATAACCCATAGACTATTAGAGCAAGCTGAACTTAACTACTATCTACTATGTTTGTTAAAAACTCATGTTTTAGTTTGAGATAAATTCTCTAATATCCCAGTTACATAAAGAGAAGATTCTCCAAATTGTTAGCGAAAATATTTTTGGACATACTCGTCTAGTGTTTGTGCTCCAGTAACTGAAATCAGACTAAGGAACACAAATTTGGTGAAATCTGTCATTATGTGTGGGATCTGTTACATTTCCAACATCTGTATCATTTAAAAAATCCTCTAGTCTGTGCCAGGTGTAAAGAACAATAACAATTGCTTTCATTATGTGCACTAGAATGGAAATTCTGAATGAATACTTATTTCCATCATTCATTTTGTTAACTATTTATCAGTTTCAGGGTGATCACAGAAAGACAAAAGCTATCTCAGTGTAACTGGATGCAAGGCAGGAATCAACACTAGATAGAATCCATTTAAGCTGTGACAGGACATGTCCCGTCAGCAGCTCATGAACTGAATAGGGAGTCTGTGTCACATTATTTTAAAGTTTAATGCACTGGATTCGCTATTTTCTTTGCACCTGTGTCAAGAACTGTCTTTGTTTCTCCATATTTGTGTTTATCGGAGTGTGGCATAAATAAAAATATGCATTTTATTCAGTACTAAGCTGTTGTACCGTGTTAGCCATTATGAATGTAATGAGAAGTCAAGCAAAGTGACACCTTTTATTGGCTAACTAGGTGTCATTTTGCTTGACTTCTCACTGCATTTTCTTCATAACATCTGTTTCATGTCTCTGGTTTCTTTGAGTACAACTAATCCATTTGGGTATGAACTACTAGCAGGACGCAGTGGTAGCAGATGCAACCTTGTGGTCTGGGACACATGCATACTGAACATCCACACTCAGTCAAAGGAAGCTTATTTTGACTCACCAGTTAACTTAATAGGCATACTATTTGGGTGTTGAAGAAATTGTTGACTGCCTGGATAATGCCAATATGGACAATATGTTTGTTAGTTAAATAAGGCTCTGATTTAATGCTCCAGATAAATCAATATATCTGATAGATAGATAGATAGATAGATAGATAGATAGATAGATAGATAGATAGATAGATAGATAGATAGATAGATAGATAGATAGATAGAACTTTATTTGTCCCAAATTGGAAAATGTGGCTTTTTACAAAGCTCAATAAATGAGTAAATAAATAACTACTTATATATTAAAAGTATAACAAACAGTTTCAAACAAGAATTACTAAGAGAATTACTAAGAAAAAAGATAAATGGCAGGAATTAACATATCAAAATATTTAAAATATTAAAAATATAAATGCAGCACTTATACATCCATCCATATTCTAACCTGCTTATTTAACCAAGGGTCTGTGGAAAAGGTACCCTACTTGGCACCATTGGGCACAAGACAGGAACACAAGCATATAGCTATTAGATAAGCTAATGAACAATTCAGATTTGTCATGTAAAAAATGAGCAATGTACAGTATATGAAAAAAGAATCAAATGCAAGACTAACAGTGAACTCTTACTAAAAAAATAACTAAAGCAAAATGTGTAAATAAATAAATCTAACCCCAAAGTGAGCTCTATGACATCTTAAGGAACAGACCTAATGAACAGCATTTGTTTTCATGTGCAATTTAAAGATATCTAAACATTGCAAAAAAGGATAGGTAGAGTGTTGGTAATAATACATTGTACAACCAAAGGAACTGTAATATTTATTCCATAGCATTTTTTTTCCAAGCAGGCAATGCATATTTGCACTACAAATAAACATTCAGTATTTACTGCAAGGTCACATCCATTCCCGCAAATTTTTTCAATTGCATATTAACTTTGTGATAAAGTGCATGACTTCCAAATTACATTTTTTCAAAGTAATACATAATGTCACAATTTTTATTCCAGTTTTTTGGCAGATTTGTATAGAAGTAACACTTTAGTTACAACAGGCAAAAATGTGTGTAGTAAGGTGTTTTCCTTGCTTTCTTCTGAAATATTTGAATTGGTTGTGGGGGTGCATGTCTTTCCAAATGTTATCTTGTTAACAACACCCCATTATCTCATTTTCTTGTTTCCAATTTTTTGGAAGATTTTTCCAGAAATTAAAGTTTAACAAATGTATGCAGTAAAATATTTCCTTACTTTCTTTTAAAATATTTGAATCATATTTGTGTAAACTAACCTTTATTAATAAATTTGAAAAAATATCTTTATTATATTATATATGGGTGTGAGTGTTGTTTACTGTGTTTTAAAGTCTACACATCAAATGATGGTGGTGTATATTCTTTTAATTATATTGTAAAGGAATTGTCAGAGACATCAGCAGTAGCAGTGGGGGCATCCGAGCAGGCAGGAGTGCATAATAGTTTGGACATGGTTGGGGACTGTTATGTAAATTAGCCACCTGCTTCCAGTGCTGCTAGAGGAGAGCTAGAAAAACTGGTCTCTCATCAAACAGTCACAGTGTGTCATCCACAGCGACTAAGCAGGCATAGAGAATAGAAAATCCATATAAAATTAGTGGAATACATTTTCCTTACATTTTCAGATGGATAAAAAAGTTCCTGATGAATTGTGTGGCAAAACACAATTTGTTTAAAAAATTTTTGTGATGCAAAATCAAGTTTTGGTACAAATTCAGTTTCATGCACATTGTTTCCCTACAGATACTGCACATTGATGCAAGATATGCACAAGCTGATATTAAAATAAACATGTTCTGATATAGTACATGACTGGATTGACAGATCAATAAATATAATGAGTTTGTGAAAGTGACTGCCATCAGCCAACTGAGCTATTTTAATTAACATTTTCTGTGCCTGAATAAAGGTTTCTGGTGGTATTCTGGTGGTAGAAACCTATGGATTATAGTTTTTCAAATACAAATAACATATATCTCTTTGTTTTTTTTGTTTGTATCTCTTAACAATGGGCTACCAAAATACTTAGGTGCATAAATTTAATATTTTTATGTATCATCTACTGGCATGCAATAGAATGGAAAACTACCCAAAGATAAAAATGGATGAGCAAAAAGCAACTTAGAATACATTTGATTTCGGGTGTTATAATTACATACACTATAGCAAGATAATCTGATCTTTTTTTCATTTATAATCTTTGTAAAGACAAAAAAAACTTTTTTAATACATTTCACCATGATACATTCAGACAGTTCTTGTTCCTGGGTTTCTCTGTATTTAGTCGATGAATTTAATAAGCATGGCACAGGCATTGGGTGTTCCATGAAGCGAATTCTGCTCCCTCCATCATTTGTTATATCAGGAATAAAATAAGAATATTTAAACATATATATGAATTGCCTTGTCGATTTCCATTATGGTATGTAAAAAACTGCATTTTACCCATAAACAAACCAAATAATAATAAGTATTTTTGTATCCAAAACATATTAAGAAAACGTCATATAGTATAGAAAATGTATATTTAGGGATCAATGTTTATAACCCAGCCACAGAGGATGCACAAACCGGTGTGTTTCGTCGTACTGGTCCCAAGCCCGGATAAATGGGGAGGTTAACATCAGGAAGGGCATCCAGTGTAAAATTTTGCCAAATCAATATGCAGACAACAATACAAATTTACATACCAGATCAGTCGAGCCCCGGGTTAACAACGACCACCACCAGTACAATTAGCCAACAGTGCTGGCAGAAATTGGGCTACTGTTGACCAAAGAAGAAGAAGGAGAAGAAGAGGGGGGAGACATGTCCGGAGGCAGGAGGAGAGGAGGAAGGTAAAAAGAGTGGAACTGAGGGTAGGAACTTTGAATGTTGGCAGTATGACTGGTAAGGGGAGAGAGTTACCAGATATGATGGAGAGAAGGAAGGTTGATATATTGTAAGTGCAAGAGACTAAATGGCAGGGGAGTAAGGCCTGGTAGATCGGAGGTGGATTCAAATTCTTCTATCATGGTGTGGATGGGAGGAGAAATGGGGTAGGGGTTATTCTGAAAGAACAGTATGTCAAGAGTGTTCTGGAGGTGAAAAGAGTGTCAGACAGAGTAATGATTATGAAGCTGGAAATTGGAGGTGTGATGATGAATGTTGTTAGTGCATATGCACCGCAAGTTGGGTGTGCGATGGAGGAGAAGGAAGATTTTTGGAGTGAGTTGGATGAAGTGATGAACAGTGTACCCAAGGGACAGAAACTGGTGATTGGAGCAGATTTCAATGGACATGTTGGTGAAGGGAACAGAGGAGACGAGGAGGTGATGGGTAGGTATGATGTCAAGGAGAGGGATGAAGAAGGTCAGAGGATAGTGGATTTTGCCAAAAGGATGAACATGTCTGTAGTGAATACATATTTTAAGAAGAGGAAGGAACATAGAGTTACGTACAAGAGTGGAGGAAGATGCACACAGGTAAATTACATCCTATGCAGAAGAGTCAATCTGAAGGAAATTGAAGACTGCAAAGTGGTGCCAGGGGAAATTGTAGTTAAGCAGCATAGGATGGTGGTCTGTAGGATGACGTTGGAGATCAAGAAGAGGAAGAGAGGGAGGGGAGAGCCAAAGATCAAATGATGGAATTTAAAAAAGGAAGACTGCAAGGTTGAGTTTAGGGAGAAGGTGAGACAGGCACTGTAGGGTAGTGAAGAGTTACCAGACAGCTGGGAAACTACAGCAGAAGTAGTAAGGGTGACTGCAAGAAGAGTGCTTGGCATGACATCTGGACAGAGGAAGGATGAAAAGGAAACTTGGTGGTGGAATGGGGAAGTACAGAAGAGTATACAGAGGAAGAGGATGGCAAAGAAGAAGTGGGATAGTCAGAGAGATTCAGAAAGTAGACAAGAGTACAAGAAGAAAATGTGCAAGGTGAAGAGAGAGGTGGCAAAGGCTAAAGAAAAGCTGTATGATGGGTTGTATGAAAGTTTGGACACTAAGGAGGGAGAAAAGGACCTATACTAATTGGCTAGACAGAGGGACCAAGCTGGGAAAGATGTGCAGCAGGTTAGGGTGATAAAGGATAAAGTACTCACAAGTGAGGAGAGTGTGTTGAGCAGATGGAAAGAGTACTTTGAGAGGCTGATGAATGAAAAGAACAAGAGAGAGGAGAGGTTGGATGATGTGGAGATAGTGAATCAGGAAGTGCAACAGATTAGCAAGGAGGAAGTAAGGACAGCTATGAAGAGGATGAAAAATGGAAGGGCTGTTGGTCCAGATGACATACCTGTGGAAGCCTGGAAGTATTTAGAAGAGATGGTAGTGGAGTTTCTAACCAGATTGTTTAATGGAATCTTGGAAAGTGACAGGATGCCTGAGGAATGGAGAGGAAGTGTACTGGTACCGATATTTAAGAATAAGGGGGATGTGCAGGACTGTAATAAGTACAGGGGGATAAAATTGATGAGCCACAGCATGAAGTTATGGGAAAGAGTAGTGGAAGCTAGGTTAAGAAGTGAGGTAATGATTAGTGAGCAACATATGGTTTCATGCCAAGAAAGAGCACCACGGATGCATTGTTTGCTGTGAGGATGTTGATGGAGAAGTATAGAGAAGGCCAGAAGGAGTTGCATTGCGTCTTTGTGGACCTGGAGAAAGCATATGACAGGGTGCCTCAAGAGAAGCTGTGGTATTGTATGAAGAAGTCAGGAGTGGCAGAGAAGTACGTAAGAGTTGTACAGGATATGTACAAGGGAAGTGTGACTGTGGTAAGGTGTTCGGTAGGAGTGACAGATGCATTCAAGGTGGAGGTGGGATTACATCAGGGATCGGCTCTGAGCCCTTTTCTTATTTGCAATGGTGATGTACAGGTGCACGGACGAGATTAGACAGGAGAACCCGTGCACTATGATGTTTGCTGATGACATTCTGATATGTAGCGATAGTAGGGAGCAGCTTCAGGAGACCCTGGAGAGGTGGAGATATTGTCTAGAGAGGAGAGGAATGAAGTTCAGTTGGAACAAGACAGAATGCATGTGTGTAAATGAGAGGGAGGTCAGTGGAATGGTGAAGATGCAAGGGGTAGAGTTGGTGAAGGTGGATGAGTTTAAATACTTGGGATCAACAGTATAGAGTAATGGGGATTGTAGAAGAGAGGTGAAAAAGAGAGTGCAGGCAGGGTGGAATGGGTGGAAAAGATTGTCAGGAGTAATTGTGACAGACGGGTATCAGCAGGAGTGAAAGGGAAGGTCTACAGGACATTAGTGAGACCAGCTATGTTATATGGGTTGGAGACGGTGACACTGACCAGAAACAGGAGACAGAGCTGGAGGTGGCAGAGTTAAAGATGCTAAGATTTGCACTGGGTGTGACGAGAATGGATAGGATTAGAAATGAGTACCTCAGAGGGTCAACTCAAGTTGGATGGTTGGGAGACAAAGTCAGAGAGGCGAGATTGCATTGGTTTGGACATGTGCAGAGGAGAGATGCTGAGTATATTGGGAGAAGGATGCTAAGGATAGAGCTGCCAGGGAAGATGAAAAGAGTAAGGCCTAAGAGGAGGTTTATGGATGTGGTGAGAGAGAACATGCAGGTGATGGGTGTGACAGAGCAAAATGCAGAGGACAGAAAGATATGGAAGAAAATGATCCGCTGTGGCAACCCCTAACGGGAGCAGTCGAAAGAAGAAGAAGAAGTGATCAATGTTTATATTTAGGGATCAATGTGCTTTCAATCATTAGCTTTACAATTATTAAAACCTATGCTTATATTTTTATTTTAAGTAGCTTATAAGCCTTGTAATATAGGCACTATATAGCGCCCGACCGGGCACAGACTTACACAGAGGCACGTGTAAAACAAATAGTTTCTTTATTTTTCTTCAGCTGGAGGGCATGTCTTCCCCGTAATCCCTCCAGCCACAACACAGTTCCACAAGCACTAATACACCACAAAACAACACTTCTTCTCTCCACCTTGGCACCACCACTCCTCCCAGGCAACCTCGTCCTCTTTCTCCCGATTCTGGCTCCTGAGTGGTGGATGCTGGCCCTTTTTATAGCCCGCCCGGAAGTACTCCAGGTGCTTGATCACCTGCGGCTAATTGTACTTCCGGGTGGGGCGTGTAGAGATGTCCAGGTGGGTTCCTGGCTCCATGCATCTCCCCCTGGCAGCCACCTCAGCTCCCCACAGAGTTGTGGAGAACTCCATCTCCCAGGAAACCCTGCGGGAAACTGAGGCACCATCGTCAGCCAGGGAGGCTGCCACCAAGTGTCCCGGGGGAGGTAGTGAGATGTCCATAGCTGCTCCCCCGGAACATATACAGAAGGGGCGTCCCAGCCGGGCATGGATCCCAGCCGCCTGTCACAGCCTTTATTTAATTGTCAATATAAAGGCTGCTGGCGTTTAGCTTACAAGTGGCCTGTCTTTCTTTCTTTCTGCTAAGCATAAAACTTCAGTGAGATAACAACAAGTCAAGGACACTGTGTACTTAGAGACAGCTAAACAGGCCATTGTCTTAAGAAATGCAGCTATTGAGATTTTAACCTTGAGAGAGAGAGAGCTAAATAGCCCATTAGTTTAGAAAAAATATATATGGGAAATCTAAATATATGAGTGAATGATTTTTTGTGTGTTAAACTTTTTTAATCACGTCAAAGTAAAACGTGTTATATTAACTAGCTTTAGGTTATATAATTGTTCATTATTAAAGGCTTGTGCCTGCATTTTTTATTTTCTCTAAACAGATAGAAAGCTGCCTGTGCTTATCAGATTAAGGTCACTTGCTTTCACTTCCAGCGGCCAGGCCCCTGCCCATCTGCTCAGACACTAGCATGAGGTTCTGACAAACCAAGTGCAGTGTGAACTTCAAGAAAACTTAGCAGTATTGTTTACAGATGCAGCTGCCTAAAACTTTAGCCTTGAGGGATGCTTGTGAAACAAGAAACTATTCATTTGAGTGACCCAGTATCTCATGTGTGGGTCCTCCTGATTCTCACTTGCAGGTGGGAATCGATCAATAAACATGTCTCGGACATCTGCACAAGATAAGGAGTAATGTTGGCCAGTTTCAGTCAGGGAATGTTGGGAAGGACTAGAAGGAGGAGAGTATTTTGCATAGAGGATAAGAAATGTAATATAAGCTGATGCACTTCCTAGTTTAAGCACTTGCACCATGGTCAAATCTCTTTGTTACATTGCTGTGTAATAAAGATGTTTTTCTGCATTTCCATCTGGGGTCTGAGACCGGTTTCTTTAAAAAATAAGAGCTTTTCTCCACAGCAGTAGCCCCTTATACAGTATTTTGCACTAATCTACTTTATGTTACCAGCTGTTACTAAGGCTAATTAACAATTTTAGGAATGCTACTCTAGGTATTACAAACAGAAAGGTTAATTTTAAATGAATAACATTAATATCAATAGTTGTGCAACCAATCACCTGCCACTTCCCTCTATCCTACAATGCATTGGTTCATAAAAAAGTATGTTCACAATCAATAGTACTATGCACAATCAATAAGTAATTTTATATCTAATTGAGTTAATTGTTTAATTTTATTTTTATTTTTCTTATTTCATGTCCAGAAAATTGCATTAGTGTTAGATTGAAATGTATAAGTAATTAAGAAATATTTACAGTTTTGCTGTATCTTTAGGTGCTTAAGTCATTTTCTTTTTAATTCACCTATTCTGTAGCGTTTGCTCTCCTAATTGTATCAGATTACTGACAATTAATGACAAGCATAGAAGACACCAGAGCAAGTGACACTGCCTGCTAAAGGGCAGGTACTTTAATATCTTGCTGGCTTATTAATTAGTTATGGCATAAATAACCACAAAACAATTAAAAAGAACAAAATATTTAAAAACAGAGGATGACTTTTTTGGCATCTAACACACAAATTCCTGCTTCATTAAGTAGATATTTAGCATAATCAGTTTGTAATTGATGTCTGTATTGATTGTGGTAGAAATCTTTTATTTCCCTCCAGCAAATGCTGAAGAGGGAGCATTCATCACAATAGTCTGTTATAGAATGATCAAAAAATAAGGGCAGAGGTCCATTTTTTAAACAACTGAATTTACATAACAGTGCTGATTAATGCATACATTTACTCTGATTGGTTCAATGGCTTTCATCCACATAACTTACCCACATATGTCTATTCTACTACACTCTTGTTCTTCTCATGTCTTCAGTTCAGCTATTTCCCTTGGAATCTCTGTGTATGTAACAAATGTCTAGTCTTGTTTACAAGACATCTGCTTATCCATCTTCTAGTACATTTTGTGTATGACATGAACTTTCTTCTGGTGCATTCTTGTCTTTTAATTACTTAACCATTTCAGTAAAACCATTCTTGACATTTCTAAAAAAATGCTTATATATTACAATGTATACTGCAAACCAATACTTAACTACAGTATTGTTACCTCCAAATAATTCTCTTACATGATATAAAAAAATACAAAAAACACATAAACTGGGAAGAACTAGTGTTGGAGTTTAATTAAAAAAGAGAATATTGGGATTGAAAACCTGCAGCCACAGGGGACCACCATGACAGAATATGAGAACTACTGCTATAGTGAATACATTTCGGAAATCTGCACCATACATCCCAAAATTCTTAGTGCCTCAGATGGTGTTTTCCTCACCATAGATATCTCTGTCTTGGTATACACTCTCAAATGGCACCATTGTTCAATCCTAAATATTTATTACTGTATATACTATGATGCTATGCTGTATTATAAATCAGGGCAGGTTCCTATTTTGATCCACAAGCTGTGCAGAAAGGCAAAAGCTTCCTGCAACCCTGAATTGGATTATGTGGGTTTAGGGAATGGATGGATAGCAGGACTGAATGACAAGGAAGCAAAAGGCACCACCTGCCATGATACAAAGGCTCTATTTTGAAAATTAATAAAAAGTAGTTAATGAATTACTATACATGCGCAATGACTGCTGTATCTACTGTATGTTATTTATTACTGTTGTGATCTACTGTGTGATTCTGTTGCATATTTTATTATTCAAAATATGGATGTAATATTTAGTTTTGGTACCACAAAAATACATCTGTTATTCCTTTAACTCTTTTGTAATAAGGCATTAAGAAAAGATTAATTTCTCTTAATATTAAGGTGGAAACCTTTGGAATGTAATTATATTAAGAGCCTTTGATACACTGGTAAAATTAATTATGAATTAGAAGGATTCCCACATTGTATCTTGAAGTATGAAATAACAAGAGAAATATGTCTTACTTGAGCCACTTTGTTTGTTTCAAAGTGCCAGATTGGCCACATTGCACAGACGAATAACACTTTATTGATGTTTTGTAAGTGTTATTAACACCAAAAGAAACCTTGGCTAAGGCATCTTAAATATAAACGTCTAGGCGCGGAAATGTGTATGTCTGTCTGGCCCAGAAGTGAGAGGTGGAGTCAGGGTAAGGGCTCCACCTCCAAGGAAACAGAAAACTTGCATAGCCACTAATAACATAAGCAAGACCAGCACATCAGCATAACGAAACCTCACAAGAAAGACAAAGTCACTTAGCCGCTAACATCGGCAAAATGGTGTCCCTTTTATTTTTCACTTTTACACAAGCGATGTGAGCACGTCAGCCTAACGAATCCTCCTAGGAGAGAGATGCCTAGAGTAGTTCCTTTCAATTACCTGACAGTTCTACATTTCAATTTTTTTTGTGACGATTTCAATAGTTTCTAGGAGCACAGGCTTACACAACTAATTTTTACATAAGAGTAAATGAGTAATAGATGTATTTTTGCAGTATCTAAAGTGTGACTGAAAAAACTATAATAATGCTTTGTATTTAATAATAAGTTTAGAGACAATCTAGCTCCAAATGGGTTTTGCAAAGACCTTTAGAAAGACTCACCCAATATGATACAAGCTATCAGCACTTAACTCCATACTGAAGGTCAACAGGAATGGTTTTAATCATGTATCCAACTTAAATGAATAAAAGTTTTTCAGTGTAGAATTTTTTTGAAATGAAAAAACTGGAAATTGAATCCTTGTACTCATTCTGGCAAGGTAAGGATGAACAACTTGCCAGGTATGGTTGTTAGGCAATGAATATTCTGCTTATAAAAGAGATATTGCTCCAAATTGACTTTCCACAGCTGGTCCTAATATGATTGTTCACCTAATTGTTTTGTATATGTTATAATTAAAAACTTGTACAGGAGTGCATTAGTGCACTTGTGCAATAGTAAAACATTAGAAAATCATATTTTGTATATTTTTTTTGTTGTGAAACTTTCACTTTTATTGTTGTTTCAAAGTATACATACATAGATTAAACAAAAACACACAGCATCATCGTATAAAATCCCAAATGATCAACAGAATTGCATTTTAGTCATTCTTAATTAGCCAGACAAAATTATGTCATACTGTATATGAAATATATATAAACTCTGATTTACTTTAAATGATTAAAATTTTTAAGCAAAAACATTTTCTACAATGTATTGTATTTAAAATATTCAGTTTAAATCAAAACAGTTATTTGTGTAGCATAAACCATGACACCTAAATAATAAAAAAAATTTGGCATATTCAAGGTGTCTTTAATGGGCTAAATTATAGTCGACCAGAACAACAGGCTGTTTGTAGGTTCAGCAGCCAGTAGTCTGTCATATTCACATCAGCTTGAATAAAGTCAGTAGGCCTGCCCTTGGATATGTGCTAATAAGATGAGCACCATATGGCATAAATCCATGAGAAAGTATCCTAATATCTTGTAAACCTCCTTAGGGCAGACATCCAAGTCATTAAGTCATTAATTTTGTGTATAATGTTTAACTGTATGGCGTGTATGATGACAGATGTGCCCAAAGAGCAATTGTTTATTGTATAATTATGCAGTTTTGTTAAAAAAAAATAAAACATTTTACAAGGTTTCATTACTTAACTAACAGCCACTGAAATTATCTCCTTATGAACGTACTAAAGAAATCTATGTATTTCAGTTTATTCTTTTCACATAAACCAACATACAGTATTTAATATACTTTAGCTTTATTATAACTACATGGCAAAAAAAGTGTTTTCTTTATCATATCAGGTAAAATAAATCTAGGAAATGTTTCTTTACTACGCACTTTTCAGCTCAAAAGGCAGAATAAATCATTTTGGGATGACATGTGGAACATCAAATGAAAGAATTTTCTGCAGCATTAATATCAATTTACTTTAACTTCATTCTCAAGTAAAATGTTATCAGTTCAAAACACACTGCATGGATGTGCTGGCACATGCAGGGACAAAGGTTTCAGAGACTGTTGGCAAATTATTTCAAATGCCCAGCACAAATTCTTACAGTAAATACTGACCGAGATCAGCTGCCATGACAAATGCTCTTTCTGAATTTCCTTATCATCCTAAATCAAGATGTGTCTTGTTTACTGGACACGGAAGGGCAGAGGAAACCTGCATACATACTGTATCTTATTAGACATTAATGAGAAACAGTGCACTGGAGGTTAACAAAATACAAGATTTCCATGTTTATATCCAGTATTTTTCATTTTAGTCATTCAATAATTTAATATTTTGAAAAAGCAGTATAATCATTAAATTTAGAACCAAGTCTAATTACTCATATGTTCTCTCATAAGCTTGTCAATAACTCTATAATTGTACTTCAGTGATAAAATAATATTTTTAGCAAAGAAAAAATATATTAATATTTACAGTATATATCCATCCATCCATTATCCAACCTGCTATATCCTAACACAGGGTCATATATTTACTCTTTAAATGAGTCTTCTGTTTACTGTGCTTCAGAGCTTATTTAACCAAAAATTAACAAATAATATTTAGATATTTCAATTTGCCACTTGAGATCACACTAAATTTAAACTGCAGCACACATTTCTAATCAATTGTCATACTTTGAATTTTAATTATACAGAAATCTGTAGTTAGTTATAACTAATATAATAGCATGTAGCAAAATGATAACTCTGACAAAACAGAGAATGACAAGACAACAAATTCAAAATGGGTGTGCTACTGAAGGCTAAAATATAAAATGCTAATGTTTTTAGCTCCTAGTGTCACTAAATATTGGGGCGGAGTGGTGGCTCTGAGGCTAGCGATCTGCACTGGTATCCAGAAGGTTGCCGGTTCAAATCCCCGTCACTGCCTAAAGAGACCCTACTCTGCTGGGCCCTTGAGCAAGACCCTTAACCTGCAATTGCTCCAGGTGTGCTGTACAATGGTCCACCCTGCACTCTGACCCCAAAGGGTCTGCAAAAACTAACAAATTCCTAATATAAGAAATTGTATAAGGCAAAATAAAGAACAAAAAAAATAATAGTAAAATTGAATGGTTGTTTTGTTTTACTGGAGTTTAACTTTTGTTTTTTTTTTTTACTAAAGTGTAACTTTGAAAGCATCTGCTGGTGACCAGCACTTACTTAATAAAAAAGGGAATAATCTTTCTTCCTTTTTTTCTTTCTGTCAAACTGTATTTTTGGTGCATCACATGAAGGCTAGTGGATGAGATAATTTCACACCAGTGAACATTTCAAAAAAGATTTAAGATAAGTGGTTTTTTGATTGTGTTATTTTATGTTTTTTTACATTAACTCATTACTTTATTACAAACTGCACTAAAAGTCAGAAATGTAGTCAATGTGTTATCATTTCATTGTTTTTCACATCTTACTGAGATATGTCAACATTTTTTTCTCCATAAAAAAAAATATCCAGGCTTAGTTACTACAAAATACTGTATATTATATACAGTACACACAGTTTGAGATTATACAAGAAAAGGGCTGGAGTAATATAGTGTGATAGACAATGTTACCTAAAGCCTAAAGAGAACACTGCAAAATGTAAAGTGGAATTTTCAGATAACAATGCTTACCTGACCTTGTGACTATTAAAAACATCAAATGTGTGTATCCCAGTCATAATTATTTAAAGATCTTTGCTGGTAACATGCTTTTGGGTAGCATTAACTATACAAAGCACAATATAAAACTGATGATTGAGACAGTTAACAGACTATACACTGAAGGGAAAGATATAAGCTGCTCTTGTTTAACCCAGTATTCTATGAACTGCCTTTCAAAATAGCTACCAAAACCTTAGCTTACTCCTTTGTTTTAATTCCTTTCAAGTGATATAAAAGCAGATTTTAATGTTACTTCAGAGTAATTTTGTTTTATATGCATACTCTTCTCTAGATGCTGGTCTGTGTTGCACAAAAAACTAACAGTCTTTTCCAAAGCACTTTGTTCCATACTTGAAGGTACGAAAGAAAACTCAGTAAACCTTCATCAATAAATTGATTCTATCTTTCTTTCATCCAATTCAATAAAATTCAAATACTTCTTCTTTAGAGATGCCTTCAATGCGGATATGAAGAACAGAGGCATCCCAGCATGGGAAAGACTTCTTGCATTAGGGCAACAAGCACTTTACAAAGATGTTTATCATTATGAGATATGAGATAATTCACATTCTGGTGGTTCTGCATCTTTCTGACTTATGGCTGCAAGAAAGTGTGTTTTCTTTGTAACTAAACCATCCCTGGAAAGGATAAACGTCACAATATCAGTAAACGCATAGTTGTTTCACTTTTTGACAGTGTCATTTAGAAAATGAAACTACAAAATGTACCTGGTGTTTTAGTGAATAGAAGACGTGTAATTTATTATTTTTTATTCACTATTCCTTTTCCTCCATTTGTAAAATTTGTGATAAATACTGCGTATTATTAATGACAAGACAATATTTTCTCCTGCCAGCTGAAAATCATCACACAGTTGCTCTCTTAAAATGCAATCTTGCTTTTTGGGGATTATTGTTCTTCTTCTATTTCACTGTAATATACAACTTGAAATATGGACTACTTGCATTAGTAATGCTTTCCTCCACTAATTAACTTTATGAAAAAGGCCTCCCTTTCCATCCCACCAGATCAATACTGTAAATGACAATGTTCCAGCCAAGCACAGGTGAGCTACAATATCATTCAGCCCTGTGCCCATGGATAATATTGTAAGGTAAGTAAAGCAGTATGTTGAGTGTGAATGTTGTGGTCTTGAGCACAACACAACGAGTGAGAAATGAATGAAACAGCCTTGAGAGAGTGGTTAATTAGCATAAACATGGAGAAAGAAAGAGGTTTAGGAGAATGCAGGGACATACAATGAGATTAGGAGAACTAATTACAGGGATTCTGTGTCATGGAAAAAAACTTTCCTCTATCTTCAAAGAAAGCAATTACCAGAACATTTCTTTATTTGCACAGAGTTATGCACAAATGTTTCAGTCCATGGAGTGAACAATCAATTAAATAGTTCATCTGCTTTTATTATTTTTTTAATTATCATTACCTCCTATAATACATCATGTTGCCTGACTCTTAATATGCAGAACTTTATTACCTCTTCCAATCAACTAAGAACACCAGTAATTTCAGACTCATGCTGATTCTCCCATTGTTCTGATCACCACTTCATTTCCCTATTGATCTTAGAACCACTTCATAGGAAGAGTGTTTGGGATTTCCCATCAGTTGTTTCTTGTTTCTTGAGGGGTGTTTGTTACTCATTTACATCATTATAACCTTGGAAAATTACATTGGTAGCTTCACTAAGAAGAGGCAAAGACCTTTTGCGCTTTCAGCTTTAAATTAAAGTTAGTTCAAACCTTGAGTTACACTCAATCCTTTTCCTTGTGCTTATTAATTAATTATGTTATGGCTTAATATGTATCTATACTTGTAATAAATTATTAAAAGATTATTGTGCATTAACTGAAAATTGTATATCTTCAGGCTTGTTGTTTTTTTTGTGGCATCTATTATACTCTTAAAGCAGGAGCATGATGCATTACTAGCCTATAGGATACCAAGAACATATATATTGTGACATGTGAATCACTGTTTTGCACCCCAAAACACAAGGCTGAGTCTCATTACTTTAGTAAAACCAGCTTTATTTAACTTGAAACAGGAACAGCAAGGTTATTTATTGCAGAGGGAGCTACTACTCTCCTGTACACAGACACAGAAAATGGCCGTAGTTGTGGCCAGGTTAGTGGCCAAGTTATACTGTACCCTGTATTTATAATGTCCCTTGCATCACCCATTTTCAACAGGTGCATATAGCAGGATCTCGATCGGCTCGTAGTTCTTTCCACGGCGCTCTGCTGCTGCGCTGTGAACCTGTGGTTACCTCAGCAACGGAGAAGCAGTCTTCCACAGGCACACCTGGTGCGCTTTAGTGTGGTGTGCTGTCCTGTTGTTTCCTAAAACCTCATAAACCTCACAATATATATATATATATATATATATATATATATATATATATATATATATATATATATATATAAATATATATATATATATATTTATACTGTGTATATATATATATATATATATATATATATTATTATTATTATTTTTTTTTGCATTTGCTTTTGTTTCAATGTGGACATTTTCAGTGTCAATTTTGTTATGATTTTTCATCATTATTACACTGGCATTTTTTTCAGGAATGTGTTACTATTTGTATCTGGATATTTCCATTTGCTATTTATTTTCAGTACTTGAGATTTAGCTTTTTTTCATTCTCTATGTTTTTGAATTACACAGACATATTGTAAATGCAGAAGCATAAAAGATGGTGGTGTGCATAGCAAAAGGTCTGAACCAAAACAGGGACTTCATGAAAGGCATGCATTTGAACACCAAATGATCCAATGGAGTGTGAAAACATGAGAGCTAGCAGCAGTTTCATTTAGAGATGGATTCTTTGAAGTGAGAATGAGGTTATGCACATATGAACAAACAAAGCCAAGGTAAGAAAGATGATTAAATGTATATAATATATTTAACTATTAAGCAAGAATGTTATCAAATAATAAGCATAAATGTCTAAAAGCAAAGATAAAAAAACCCTAGGCAAAAGCTGAAATTAAAGTCATTCTTATCAAACAGTGACCACTGATTGCCTAAAGGATGTTATTACAGGAATGTAGTTAAGCCAAAAAACAAATGTTAGTTGTTAAATAGGCCTAGACCGGAAATATGTTCAGGAATTAATTTAGTATATCCTAACCCTAAAGTCCAATTTTGAGCATACAATAGAATCTGGGATCTATTATAATAGGACATATCTTTCACTATTGCAATTGGCCTACTTTCTATGTATTTGCAAAATTAACCGGGGATTTAAGGAAATCTAAAAGACCAACTTTTTAAAAAGTATCCTTGTGCATTGTTGCTTTATACAGTGGATTCAGAAAGTATTCCGAACCCATCACCTTCTGCATACTTTATTGTGTTTAATTTTAAAAGGATACATTTGACAGTTTTGCCTATTAATCTACCCTACCCATAATGACAAAGTGATAAACTCTTGCAAAAACAGTCACCCTCCATCTACAGTATAGCTGCTGAGTAAACCCAGGGACGACTGTGTAAATGAGGTAATTCAGGAATAATAGGAAATAGGTCAAAGAGAATATTTTTTGGAAAAAAAATGTATTCAGATAGTTGGATTGATTTTAGGGTCCCTGTAACAATACAAGTTAGCTTGTGCCTAAGTCCGGTCAAAATTAAAAACTAAAAATAGTTTTTGTAATGTATTATTTTATTTCAGATAGTCTTTTCAGCTACTGTAATAGTTTCATATTGTTTTTGTTTTAGTTTTTTTTATCTTAGTTTTACTTTATTTTATTACAATTTTTATTTTTGAATGACCAGAGTTAGAACAGAGCTTAGTCTCATATAATGTGCTGTTTTATATAAGATAGGCACAGTGATTAAGTCAGAAGCAAGATTGGTTGTTCAAAAATAAAAATTGTAATAAAATAAAGTAAAACTAAGATAAAAAAAAAAAAAACTAACTACTAATCAAGCAGGCCATAGACATCACTTGTCTGTCCAGCAGAGGCTCCCTAAGACTACCTGCTGGCTTCAGCTTGAGCACCCCTAAAAATGGGGAGCTGGCAAAAAAAACTATAATAATCCAATATTGAAGTGCAAGCCCTACAAATGGAAGTGAAACATCAACCCTCAGTTTGTATTAATGCAGCAAACATTTTTGTAAATTAAAGATTTATTCATAAAAACACAAAAATGTAAAGAAAGTCTCAAAAGAGCAAGCAGAGACACAAAAGAGTTGACTAAAATGCAGACCTAAACAAAACTGTCCCAAAATGCAATCCAGAAATCATAGTCCTTAAAACAGTAGCACAAAGTCACAAAAGCCACAAAATCCAACACAGAAAACAATACTTACGGAAACTCCATTAATGAATGATAATTATTTAATTAACCATTCATGCGTCATAAAGTCATGCAGATACAGGTCAGCAGCTTCAGTTAACATTCACATCAAACACCAGCAGGAGGAAAAAATGTGATCACAGTGATTTTGACTGCGTCCTGATTGTTGGTGCCAGACAGGCTGTTCTGAGTATTTTTGTAACTGCTGATCTCCTGGGATTTTCACACACAACAGTTTCTAGAGTTTACTGAGAATGCAAAACACACACACAAAAAATCTAGTGTGCAGCAGATCTGTTGACAGAAACACTTTGTTGAAGAGAGAGGTCAGAGGAGAATAGCCAGACTGTTTCATGCTGACACATAGGCTACAGTAACTCAAATAACTACTCTGTACAACTGTGGTGAAGCAGAAAACCACCTGAAGCTGATAAGCTACAACAGCAGAAGATTATGTCAGGTTCCACTCTTGTTAGCCAAGAACAGAAAGCTTTATTTTTTAGATAATTTTTTACTCTGTTTCAAAGAGTGGAAGAGGGTAGCAAAGTAAAACATTTCCTTATAATAAATTTCAACCTTAACTGACCAAGGCAACACTCCACCCCAGAGCTATACAAAAAAAAAAAACAGATTAAAAAATAAATTAATGTCACTGACAAAGCACAGATGTCAAATTAAGTTTAATCATAGGTTCATTGTCATCCATGACTTAATCACAGAAATAGCGTCTTCCCACTTACTGATGGTTTGAGCCAATAGACCATTGATTCATGCAGATGACAATTCTAAGAGAGTAAGTTTATAACATAAGGACCTACAGACAGAGTCGGTAACAAGGTCAAGGTTCTTCCTTCAGGAAGCTATAAATACTTTGGCTGCTATAATAGCTGTTCAGATAATGCACTGTTGATGAAAAGATAGAGTAGAGAAATTCAAAAGAGTAGAATGGCAGAACAGTGATGAACAGAGTCAGATAAAATTGAGGGAAGATAGTAATTTAGGCCTGAGAACTGCAATAGTGGGACATTTCCAGAATGTATGGAGAAAAGTGTCCAGTGCATTAAGAAAATAGCTGTGACAGATTAGATCAGATGCTAACCCCATCAGGTCAAATCCCATAAATTTTCAGAATAACGAATACTTTTTGTTGGCCCGTTCATATAACATCATGTTTAACAGATTTTGTTTTAACAAAATGTAAATTTCAGTATAACGAACATTTTTTGGACCAAAAATATCCACCAAAGATAATAATGGGAAGTCAGAAATACTTTACTTCTTTATTACTGTATAGTGAAGGCAGGTATAGTTTCAAGACTTCATTCAAAATAGGAGCTGATACCTCAGCACTGAAGCACATGAGATAGGAGCCATGACATTAATTATCCTGCTTTAACTCCTATCTTCAGATTAGAAGAACACCAGTGGCTTGGAATCACTGCTGTGGCAGGCCAGGAGAGTGCAAGAAAGAGCAGGTCAAAGCCTGGTGTTCTAAACATCGTGTGACAGGCACGTTATGTGGTAAGCCTAATTCTGCAGAAGACAACCAATTACTGTGCCGTTGGTTTACTGTTTATTAGACGCAGCAGAGCAGCTGCAGAGCTGTCCTTGCCACACAGCCATTAGAGATGGTGAATTACTGGCGACCCCAGTCACCATAGTATTCTCCCATATTCCCCATATTCGTCATAACAAAGCTTCCATTATAACTAAATATTTTTTGGATTCCATCTGTATATATACAGTACTTGTAATGGACTGTAAAAGATTATTATACTGTAGATTAACTAAAAATTCCATAATGGTTTGTAAACATTTTCTCCAGCAAGGCTCTGAAGAGGTGATGTTGTAGACTGGAACTGTCGCAAATGAAGTTTACAAACTTCACCACTGTTTCCTAACTGTTGCATTCTCCCACAATTTGGCACACAATACTGACTTGGGAATGATGCAGTGAAATGGTATTATCACTGGATTAAAAGCTTCTCTGTTTACCAGGAGCTTGTGTTGTCCACTGATAACGAGAGACATGATTATCCCATATTCAAGCCAATTTTTTTTTTCAAGAGAACTGGGACGGTTCATTAAAAATGATTCTGTCATTTGTGCACCTATGTATTGGGAACAAGCAAAGCAGCTCTTCCTGAAAAGGCTTTCCACTAAAAAATGTCATGAACACAAACAGCTGTTCTCTGTTAGTCCTGTCATAAGATAAGTCAGTGAGAAGAAATCTGCTTCAGATCATAAAGCAATAATAATAACTTTGCTGGGACAAGCGGGTTGTACCTGCCATTCAATATTGTTAATTGTATCCTGAGTGGAACAGAGTTATTAACAAGGTAATATGCTCTGACAGCTTTTTATGACTTTTAAAAAGATGCATCGTTCGCGTAAGTATTAATTCTTTAGCACTGAGCAAAATGATGTTAATCAAGAAGGTGTTAAGTCAGTTTAAAAGAACTGCCTTCTTTTAATCAAGGATTGCATATTAACTAATATATTTATTATATACATTATATTTATTTTCTTTACACTATGGCACAATTAATCACCTATATGAGTTTCCAGAATTAATTTTATCGTTGAAAGGAAGAAAATCCTCTTATTAGTACTGACACTAATGATGTTCTTCTGAAAATACAAAATTCTAACATATGCTATTGTTCTATTGTACCTCTTATTGTTTTACTTAATGGGTGCCTACTTTTTATTCAAGTTTTCATTCCCTGCAATTCCGTGTAAGTGGCATAGCTAGAGTTCGTGCTGCTTGGGGTGGGGTAGTGCTTCAATTTGCCACCCTCCAACATATCTGAATATGTTAACCTATTTAAATAGAAAATAAAAAATGATGTATAGAGAAAAATTAAGATACATTTTGCATAGATTTATTCAAATATAGAAAAACAGCAATAATTTTTCACATATAACTATTTATAAGCATCAACTGGACAATAATATAGTATAGATGCACTGATAAACCGTGTTCTAGTTATTAGTTTAATATAAAACCAGAACCAGTGTAGTGTACAAGTGATAGGTGAGGATGTTTTCTGCGCAGAGCAAGAACGCATTCGGATTGATAATGAAACGAAATTATAAATTGTAAATTAGTTGTTTATCTTCCTAGAAATTATTATCGGTGTAATGTGTTTGTTGTATGGTGATTGTTGTTATTGCCTCATAAATTTCAATTCCCATGTCTGATGCCGTCACAGACGGACAGATTGAAAATTATTTTTGTAGCATTTGTGGATAAAAATCAGAGAATTTAACTTTTTTCATTCACTAGTGAAATTTTTCTGAACCCTTCTGCTTACACACGAATTGTACTGAGACTTTTGGCCAATAATGCTGCCCCCAAAAATGTGCTGGGCAGACCACCCCCTCCGCCCATCCCTAACTACACCACTTTTCCTTGTCTATATCACACCTTAAGGATCCATGACTGACCTGCTCCCCTTTATTATAAATTTAATTTGTCTTTATTCATATATTATTATAAGCATAGTGAGAATGAAACAGAGCATTACACTTAGTACTGCCATTTTTCACTTTCAGACCAGACATACACTCCTTGGTATAGCAGCATTTGAATTAGCTGTTACAATTTAATCTTTCCTCAAATCTGATGTTCCATATCCTCAAGTCCTGTGGGTCTTATGTGTCTGAATGTTTTGCAACTATGATTATAGCTTTGTGAAACTCACCTTGTCTGTGTTTCATCTTCTGCTTGTCCTACATGACACCTTGCCTTTTTAACTGTGTGCTTTGCATTCTGGTACCCCATCCAAGTTTTGGTTTCTTATGCACCCCCAATGCTGCCAGAATAGACTCTGGTCTAATAACACAGGGACTGGATTTCAGAAAATGGATGGATACTTTTCAAATCAAGTTAGTTTAGCAAATATAGTAACAAAAGTAAGCGTGTTCATACTAAAATAGAACTGTACAATTTTTACAAAAGAAGTTATAAAGGTTTTTTCATAGATAGATAGATAGATAGATAGATACTTTATTAATCCCAAGGGGAAATTCACATACTCCAGCAGCAGCATACTGATAAAGAAACAATATTAAATTAAAGAGTAATAAAAAAATGCAGGTAAAACAGACAATAACTTTGTATAATGTTAACGTTTACCCCCCCCCCCCCCCCCCCCGGGTGGAATTGAAGAGTCGCATAGTGTGGGGGAGGAATGATCTCCTCAGTCTGTCAGTGGAGCAGGACATTGACAGTAGTCTGTCGTATACTTGTGATTCATTAACTGTTAATTTGTTGAAAAGTGTTTCTTATTTTGTACTGAATGAAGAGAAATGCATTATTTTTCTAAAATAAATACTAATAGCCTTAACACCTAAAAAAGGAACAATAAAATGGACATAACTCGAGAAAACATAAATGAATAATTAAAAGCATATTCTACATATGCATATGATAGATAGATAGATAGATAGATAGATAGATAGATAGATAGATAGATAGATAGATAGATAGATAGATAGATAGATAGGCTGTATACATAATATATAATGGTGAAAATATATGTCTGATATGCAAATCCACACTATTGAACCTGTCTCCACCAATTTTGCACAGATTTGTACGTTATAAGTAATATAAGTTACGTTAAAAGTATGTAAGTGGGTTATTATTTAAAGATTTTGTCCTAGCAGCATCTGGTGATAGGTAGGAACCACATGATTTTGCTGTCTCTTGAGATAGAAATGTGGTATAGAATTTCTGCAAGTGATGTATTGCCACTGTAAAGATGATCACCTTGTGAAAGGATCAGACTCGACACACTTAAAAAGGTTTGTATATTATCCCTGGCTGCAATGGGTTTTGGAAGTAAGACAGTAAGACAGTAGTCCAAACAAAACTGATGATTAGTGGTTAAGATGGCAGCTTTAAATGGCACGACCAGAAGTGATGTAAGTGGTGTAAGTGAACCAGAAGTGACCTCCTTCTGATGTTGTAACAGGAAGTGGTGTTCTTCTAGACGCCAGAACCGGAAGTGACGTCTTTAGGGATGAGTAAGACAGGTTTTCCCGTGTTTGGTCTGTGGAGGTAAGAGAAGAAGGTTTAGTGCACTCCGCCACCCCATGGCCTGGTGTGGAATTACCCTCACTTGGTCCAAACAGCTTCCTCCTACTCACACGTGTGTGACAACCTCTAACCTTTTTTTTTAATTGGCAGTATATTTAAATGTTTTCTGAGACACAACCTCTGGGCCAGTAAGTGAAATCAAAATCATTTCTGTTTATTTTTGTTTAACCTTATTTTTGAGATTGAAGTTTCAAAATGCAGTAGGGTGGAGAGAAAAAATTTGGTATGTGATGTGATGTCATTTTTAATATGCTTTCTCCATTATGCTAATGTCAAACCTTTGCACTGGACAGCATTTTAAATCTGACAGGAATTGTTTTGATTTGTAATTAATTAAAGCAAGAAACAACACTTGTACAATTAGACATTGGTATTCAAAACACTTTTCTGTGCATCTTTGTTTTAGACACTTTTCTGTTTGTTCTAAGCCATGCTTAAATTGTGATTACTTTATTGTTGAGTTGACTAACACACACATGCTATCTCGTTGACAGTGTTGCACTTGAGAAGTAATTGGAGAAATATACTAAATCTGTTAATGAGTTAAACTCATTGCCACTTCAGCAAGTAGCACTTTTAATAACCCATTGCCACTTGAGCAAGTAGCACTTTTAACACAGTGCACACGCTTTCCTGTGAATTCCATCATGAACCACAATTTAGGCTCAGCACTTGTTACATAATGTTCCCATTATCCAAAAACATGCTTATTCACTCAAAACTCTCCTTCCCACCATCAGAAAATAGTTGAATGGAATGCAGAAAACTCTATCCATGCTAATGTAATTTATCTTAACTGTTCAAAGGTAGATATTCTAGTCATTATAATACAGTATATTTCACGGGTGTCGAATTCCAGTCCTGGAGGGCCGCAGTGGCTGCAGGTTTTCATTCTAACCATCTTCTTCATTAGTGACCAGTTTTTGCTGCTAATTAACTGGACTCATGCCCCTTAGTTGTTTAGTTAGTTAGTTGTTTAGTTGTTAATTAGCAGCCAAACAGTAATGAGACGCAAAACAAGCTGCCACATGACCATCTTACCTGTGCCCATCACACATTATCTAAAAATAAAGAAAGGTGATGGTCTTAGTAAGGTTGATTGCTCAGGTCACCAAAACATTTTGACAGTGTTCTCAGAAAAAACAGAAAAATCAGTTTTGGAAATGTCTGCTGTGGCAGAAAGACAGCAGCAACAAGCCATTCAATTAATAACGGGTTTAATTAACAGCAAGAATCAGCTTCTCATTAAGAGATTGGTTGGAGTGAAATTGGTTTACTGGTCATCTGTTAGCTCATTTCACATTTCACTTCATTTCGGCTGCCATTTAATGAAGAAAGGAATAAATTCAGGGGACTGAATCCTTAAAATCAGGGCTATTAAAATGAAGGGAAAAGAAGTTAATTAGCATTGAAAACTGGTCATTGATTAGGAAAAGGGTCAGAATGAAAACCTGCAACCACTACGGTCTTCCAGGCCCGGAGTTCAACACCCCTGGTATATTTGATCATAGACAGCCTGAGTCTTTCGTAATGAACATGCATGTAATGTATTATTACATGACTTTTCTAAGTTATACTTTTTCTTTTTTATTTGCTTAGATTTGTAACATTGGAGCTCAAATAAAACATAAAAGTGACAATGTCCTTTGTTCACACATTCTTTACTTTGCTATAAGAACAAATGATTTAACACAAACGATGTGCTTATGATACATTCTGCTTGTGTTTGTTGCAACACATTTGGAAAACACAGAAATGACATGTAACATTATTATTAAATTAAAATATCCACATTGGACATAAAATCTTTTCTACTTCCTACATGCTGCTACTTACTGCAAGAATTCCACAAAGAATTATTTGAAAAACTCTTTCCACCACCCAGCTTTCTTATTTGGTTTTGCATTTGTATCTGCCTTTTCTGTAGCCTCAACATGAGTTTCATGTCACCTCAACAGCAATTAACAAAAAAAAAAAAAATGTAAGTTGAATACATAGTGTATATACAGTAGAGTGGTGTTGATAGCCATATACTGTATTATTAAATGTATTTTGTAACATCTCTGAAATCTGTTTATACTAAGTAATACAAATCTAGGATATCCAGCAATAGAAAAATTATGGACTGTTTATGAAACTTGTATGCCAGTTGCAAACACCCAAAACGCATCGGCTGGATAGGAGCATGCTGCAGACAAAGTCGATCTCCATGAATTGCCTGCAGGCAAAGGAGGTGTGAGCAACTGTAGGGGAGATGCTTTAACTTTTTCAACTGACAGATTTTAGGTAAATGGCCAAGGCCTTAAAGGATTGTCAAAGAGAACAGGAGTGAAAGGTGTTCTTGGAGAAGTGAATGGAAAAGCAGTACCTTAGAATGTTTTGTAAAGTCAATCTTTTTGCAGCTTAGTGCAGCATTTGATTCCTAACTTTGATAATGTCTTATTAACATTCCTTTGTTTAGAGAATCTACTTGCTCTTCCAGTGGAACCATGTACTCATATTCGATAGAAGGGAGAGAACATGATAAGTTGCCTTTTATTAGGATTTTCTCCAAAAAGATTTGTTTTCAGTTAAGTTATTAGATTACCTTTAGTGCAGCTGGTGTTTTGTTGGCTTTCTGATACTTTGAAAGAAGCCACAGACATATAAATGGAGCTTGCTGTCTGCTTAGCTCCCGGACACTTTGTGAGTAGCCTGGTCTCCGGCAAGAAATCGTTCTTAGAACTTTTCGATTAAAGAGTACATAATCTGTAACTATGGAATTGCCATCTGGGAAATGTCATCTGGAACTGAATAAAAACTGCATGACCCCAGACAGGCTGTATAAATCTTTGTATTGCTTTTATTTGCTGCTCTCAGTTATTATGCAAAAAAATTATAGTATTTAAGCAAAAGCTTAAAGTCAATGTCTCTGTCTGATTATTAATTACTTGTGTTGCTGGGTGCTAGCTGCAGTCCTTTAACAGCACGAAAGATACTTTTTGAAGTACTTAGTTGGTGGTAAACTGGGTTGAAAATAAAGGAGCAGAAGTAAAAGACAGACCCAGTAAGTGAGTAGCCTGCTGAAAGAGGTCCCTAAGGTTGATTTAGTGGGATACAATAAGGACAGTGAGACAGGTAAAAGGTTACTGATAATAACTAGATAGCTGGTTATGACTTTTCTTTCTATTCCTCAGTAGGAAAAAAATTTAAGAGGATAGCTGTTACTTTTTGTTAGGTGCATGTCACAGGTGAACTGACAACATGATACAACAGCAACTTCAAGAATGGTGTCACCTGGACCAGGAAATGATTGTGCATTAGAGAAACTGTAATGAGAGTTATTGTCTAAAACTTAGAGAAACCGCTGAAAAAATCCAAAGATAGTGTGAGAAGAAGAGACATGAGACATGGCAAGGTTTGGAGCAGCCACCCGTATAATTCAGTGTCCTGGCTGCAAAAGTAAATGATTCTTTAGTTGAGTCATGTTTACAAGACAGAGTCCAAAACAGAACTGACTTCCAAGGAAAAGGTGTGAGGCTTTATAGGAAGTTTGGGGGAACTGATGTCGTCTTCGGGGCCGGGACCGGAAGTGATGTCATCCTCGGGGCAGGGTCCGGAAGTGATGTGTCCCGAGTCAAGGCGGTGGCTCCTGGTGGGATTTCCCGGGAAAGGCCTGCAGGGAACTCAGAAAGAGCATTAGTGCACCCCGACCCCCCGGGCAGACGTATTATCATTCATCTCTAAGCCCTTCAGCTGGCTCCTATGCGCACGTGTGTGACAAGACTCCCCCTTCAGCCCAGACCCATCGGGTCGGGTGTCCTGCACTGAGAGGTCATGAGTCCAGGAGAGGGCATCAGTGTTGGCATGAAGAGACCCCTGGCGATGAACGAGCGAAAACTTGTATTGCTGCAGGTCAAGAAACCACCTGGTGACTCGCGGATTCAACTCCCTGTGAAAGGCCATCCACTTTAGAGGTGCATAATCCGTCACCAGAGTGAACACCCGACCCAAGAGGTAGTACCGCAGCTGTGTAACCGCCCATTTAATCACCAGAGCTTCGTTCTCCACCGCTGCATACCCGGTCTCCCGGTCCAACAGTTTCCAGCTTAGGTACATTACGGGGTGTTCAACACCGTCGACGCTTTGGCTCAACACGGCTCCCAAGCCTGTGTCCGAAGCATCCGTCTGGAGGACAAATGGAAGAGAAAAGATAGGGGCGATTAATATAGGTGCTGAAGTCAGAGCCTTTTTTAAGTCACTGAATGCAGTCCCTGCTTTGTCAGACCATACCACTAGGTTGGGAGCTCTTTTCTTCATCAAGTCGGTCAAGGGCACCACTCTCTTGGAGAAGCGAGGCACAAACCGGCGGTAGTATCCGGCCAAACCAAGAAAGGAACGGACTTGCCGCTTGGTTTGCGGACGGGGCCATGTCAGTATGGCATTTAATTTGGAAAACTGTGGCCTCACAGTACTCCGGCCCACCAGGTAGCCCAAATACTTGGCTTCTCTCAACCCGAAGAAACATTTCTTGGGATTGATTCGAAGCCCGGCCTCTCCTAGTGCCCGCAATACCGCTGTGACCTGCTGTATGTGCGTCTTCCATGTGCTGAAATAGATGACGACATCATCCAGGTAGGCAGCACAATACGAGTTATGGGGTCGGAGCACTTTGTCCACCAGACGCTGGAAAGTTGCAGGCATCCTATGTAACCCGAATGGAAGGACACGATACTGCCAATGTCCGCTAGGAGTGCTAAACGCGTTTTTTTCTTTCGCAGACTCCGTTAAAGGAACCTGCCAGTACACCTTCGTCATGTCAAGTGTGGTCAGGAATTTAGCTGGTCCCAGCCTCTCGAGGAGGTCATCCACACGAGGCATGGAATAAGCATCAAATCGAGAAACCTGATTAAACCGACGGAAGTCATTGCAAAACCTCCAACTGCCATCTGGCTTAGCAATCAAGACGATGGGACTGGACCAGGGACTAAAACTCTCCTCAATCACTCCTAGTTCCAGCATTCGCTTGATTTCCAGTTCCACCTCAGCTTTCTTTGCCTCCGGGAGTCTATAGGGCCTCTCTCGGACGATCACCCCTGGGTCAGTCAATATGTCATGCGCAACCAGAGAGGTCCGGCCGGGTTGTTCACTCACCACCTCTGGGACGGAGCGGATAGCTGCTTCCAGCTCCTGCCTCTGCCGGGGAGATAACTGCTCGCCGAAAGTAAGGGAACTAGTTTGAGCAAAGAGTGAGCGTGGCTGACCGGAGGAGGGATCGGGGTCCCTCTCCTTCCACGGTTTCAGCAGGTTCACATGATACACCCGCTCGCTTGGTCAACGATTGGGTTGTTTCACCAAATAGTCCACCAATCCCTTCCTCTCCTTAATTTCATAAGGGCCCAGCCAATGAGCGAGCAATTTGGAGTGAGAAGTGGGCACCAACACCATGACGCGATCCCCGGGATGGAACTCCCGGAGAGTCGTGCCACGGTCATAAAGGCGGGCCTGTGCTGCTTGCGCCTCCTCCATATGACTCTTTAGAATGGGTCTAATTGTATCAAATCTATCGCGCAACTGGGCGATATATTCCCGAATATTTGTCGAGGGAAGAGCCTCTCCTTCCCAGCCCTCTTTTAAGATATCTAATATACCCTGGG
The DNA here is from genome assembly GCF_900747795.2 of Erpetoichthys calabaricus. Lineage (NCBI taxonomy): Eukaryota > Metazoa > Chordata > Cladistia > Polypteriformes > Polypteridae > Erpetoichthys > Erpetoichthys calabaricus. The sequence goes on along the minus strand of NC_041399.2, from coordinate 88,493,347 downwards.
GCTGTCATCCGTATAACAACTCAAAAGGTGAGAAGCCCGTAGAGGCTTGGGGGACTTCCCGGTAGGCAAAGAGGACGAGGGAGAGGAGTTGATCCCAGTTTCTCCCATCCTCGCTGACCACCTTACGATGCATCTGCTTGAGAGTCTGATTGAATCTCTCCACTAACCCATCGGTTTGAGGATGATACACCGTGGTTTTTAAATGCTTTATCTTCAGTAACTTGGCAGTCTCCTTGAACGTTTCCAAGGTAAAAGGGGTCTCTTGGTCCGTTAGGACTTCTCTAGGGACGCCAACACGCGCAAAGACTCCTACTAGTTCCCGTGCAATTATTTTGGAAGTAGCCAAGCACAAGGGAATGGCCTCAGGGTATCGGGTCGCGTAATCCACGAGGACGAGTATATATTTATGTCCTCGGGCTGAGGGTTCCAAGGGTCCTACTATGTCGACCCCAATCTGGTCAAAAGGGACGTCAATCAGGGGAAGGGGGACAAGAGGAACGCGGTCCCTCCTGGGAATTTGCTGCAGTTGACACTCCGGACAGGAAATGCAAAAACAGCGAACCTCCTCATTAATCCCTGGCCAAAAAAACTGGAGCTTGATTCGCTCTAGTGTTTTATCAGAGCCGAGATGGCCCCCAAGAAGGTGGGAGTGTGCTAACTCGCAGACCTGCCGGCGGTAGGTTCGCGGGACTAACGGCAACTTCCGCTCCTTCCCCTCATGCTCTGCGACCCGATATAACAAGTCATTTTCAATGACGAAACTGATAAACTGAAAGTGCAACTCAGAGAGTGGGTCCGGTCTGACCTCAAGAGGCGGAGATTCCTCCCGAGCTGCCGGGGCACTGGTAGATGACGTAGCAGCTCTCGACGGTCCAGGAGTCTTTGCGTCACTCTCTTGGCCTTCTGCCCCACTCCCTGTCGGCTGATTACATGGCGTGGAGGCAGCTTGAGATGAGTTTTTCTCACCTATAACTAGGGCCAAAGCTTTTACGGGAATACTCACTAGTCTACCGCTGTTACTTTCAGACCAGTCCTGCCCTAGGATTACTGGAAACGGAGGATCTGGAAGAACCGCCATGGTGAGTCTTTTAAGGGTTCCTTCCAGACATACGTAACACCGGGCGGATTTATACACGCGGACATCTCCGTGTATACATTTAAGACTGGTCTTTCTTTTAACCCACTGTTGCGGTAAAACATAACGGCGAGCAACAACAGACACGTTACTGCCGGAGTCAAACAAGGCCATCACTTTATATCCATTAATGAGTAGCTCCCCAGTATGGTTATCTGCCAGAGGGTTGCTAAGGGCACACAAACAACACTGCCGTGTCCCCCTGCAGTCCACCTCGTTCCCAGACAGGTCACAGGCTAGGCGGTCCAGCGACTTCAGAACAGGCTCCGGAGTGAGTGGGAGGGACGTCCTAAGTGGGACGTAGTCCCCAGGGATTCTACTAAGGGGCCATTCTCCCCCCCAGGTTTCAAGGCCGGCTGTGTGGTCTTTAATAGTTGTAACAGCTCCTGCATGGAATGGAAGTCATCCCAGGCCGGCTGGGCAAAGTCCTGGGGTAGATACTGCAGCAGCAAAAAACAGGCAACCTGCTGCACAATTTGTAGTGGGGTCTTTTCAAATGGCCGTAGCCACAGACCCACCTGCTGCCAGAGAGCCATAGCTTGTTCTGGGAGTGCTCTGTTTGGGTTAAACTCCCAGGTCTGCAATTCCTTCACCTGCTGGCCTGGGGAAAGTTTATCTGTATCAGGGACCTTGGTCCCGATGGGCGGCTCAGCTCTCCCACCCCGGAGAGCATAATGAGCCCATTTTGCGTCCTCCCCAGAAACCAGCCCACGCCTGTGGGTCCCTTCAACACTCTCTACCAGATAGGGCTTCAGTCCAGGGTTGCCCTTGTGGAACGGAGCCTGCACCGGGTCCTTCCTGACTCCCCGACGCACTCCCCGCCCAGAAACTCGGCCCCGGTACTTTCCTACCTAGTTTGTTTTAGGGTCCTGTCCCGGGTTCTTCTGACTGCGCCACTGTGAGAAGAAGAGACATGAGACATGGCAAGGTTTGGGGCAGCCACCCATATAATTCAGTGTCCTGGCTGCAAAAGTAAATGATTCTTTAGTTGAGTCAAGTTTACAAGACAGAGTCCAAAACAGAACTGACTTCCAGGGAAAAGGTGTGAGGCTTTATAGGAAGTTTGGGGGAAGTGATGTCGTCCTCGGGTCCGGGACTGGAAGTGATGTGTCCCGAGTCAAGGCGGTGGCTCCTGGTGGGATTTCCCGGGAAAGGCCTGCAGGGAACTCAGAAAGAGCATTAGTGCACCCCGCCCCCCCGGGCAGACGTATTATCATTCATCTCTAAGCCCTTCAGCTGCCTCCTATGCACACGTGTGTGACAACAGATTGTAAGCAAAAGTGAAACACAGTTAGCCAGAAGTTATTAACTAGAAGAGGTGGGTGAGATGCTAAGACTGTGATCAAAGTCAAGAAGTGCATTGCTATGAGTTGTGAACCAGAACACTCATCATAAAGTTCAGCATCCTTAACATGGCACACAGTGCTTTCTCTTAGCCCCATAGCAAAGGTGGAGTGAGTCCTACCAACACAGTAACAAAATGCTGAGACTACAAAATTACTAGTGTGAAATACTTATTTATTAATATTCCATGACAGATGAAGACTGTTAAGAACTGACAACAAGACACCAGAAGAAAATAGCAGAAACAGAAAAATATTTTAACAGCATGTCCCAATTATTCACACAGAACATTTCTGCGCAAGGCAGCAAAACAGTCCCTAGAAGTGAACATTCAGCATTTGATAGCATATCACTGGAACAGAAATAGTTACTTGTGTGCTATCAGCATCCAACATACTGAAATAAAGTAAGCTGAAGTTGCATGAGGACAAATATCATTGTGAGCTATATGTAGTTAATTTTAATATATTTGGGTGTGTATAACTGATCTTTTATTTCATGATTTCCTGGAGGCGTCATTTCAGCCAGAGGTTTGTGACTTTTTGACAAAATGACCTAGGAGAAATAGCGACAACTACAGCATATAAATAAAAAAGTACGCCATTGACTTAAGCCATGTATTTCACAAGATGTTTCACTTTGCATGACAAAACTGGCACATTTGAATGACATTGATCAGTAAGTATGGATGCTTTCAACCAAAATATAAGTTGCAGAAAAAAAAATCTAATGATATCTAAATCTAAATATCTAAACAAAAGGTATAGAATACCCAACTATATTTCAAAATATGCAGTTTCCTGTAATTTGTTTTAGGAATTATTAACTCAGAGGGTTTTTTTCCTCATAGTCCCAGACTTTAGTCCTGTAAATACTACATTTTCATTGTATAGTTAAATATTTTATATTTGAAAAGACTGCACATTTAGTATTTAAGCTGATTCACAGTTAAAACTAAGTTGTATTAGTGACTAAAAGTAGTAAGTTAATGTTCTCACTTTTCAGGTTTCATATTACTGTTGATTCACAAATATACATAAATACTGTAATAAGCTCAGCATAATATTAACTCTGAGCACACATGCATTTATTTATGAAAAAGATTATGTTTTTAAAATGTAATCTCATAAATAAAGATTTCATTCACATTAACATATTTTCACTCTCAATGTAAATTATACAATTCACAAATCTCTTGACAAATCTCAACATTAACATGCTAGTTGTGAAAAAGTGCTTTTCTTTCTTTGTTCATGTAATTTTTTATATATGAAGTTATACTGTAATTGTGGTGCCTTTACTACATTAATGGTTAGGCTAATATTTACACAGAAAAAACAAAGTTGCCTGAGCCAGAGGTCTATATGGCAAAACCTTAGCCAAGAGCCTGTTTTATGATTTTATGATGGCATTTCCTGTAACATATATAGGACAACATTTTATTATAAACATTAGTGTGGTGATTTTTGTTAACCTGTCTATTAGGATGTCACCTCATCCTGATTAAACTGGCAGCCTGAAATATTTCAGTGTTTGGAAGCCCTTTATTAACCACCTTTCTCAATGAACTCAAACTTTGACTAAGTAAAAGTTATTCGTTAAAGCCTGCTTTATCTTTCTTAGTTATGGCTACTGTCATTTTTCTGTCTGTTTCTTATGGGTGATAATGGGAGAATATGAACAAGAGCAAAGTGCCTCACTAAAATGCATATCTATAGTTTAATCTGGCCTTTTCTGAAATTTAAAAAAGAACATTAACAATGTCTTCATATTCTTTATCAAATATTAGTCGTTGTGTATTACTTACTTTAACTATGTTTAGATAGTTTTTCAACTCCTTATTCTCAAGGTGCATCCAACTGCGTGAATCAAACCAACCACTTCACAAAAATTAGTTTTTATATATGAATAGGATAAATAAATTAGGGCAGCTTAAAGCAGGTCATATGGTTAAATTATTCTTATCCTACCACTACAACCCAAAAGCCACCTTTAAAATGAACACAATGATTAGCCATTCACTTTCTAATCTACAAATTCATTTCAGGTTGTTATGTAGCCAAGCAACACTGGGTGCAAGGTGACAACCAATCCAGGACAAATGGACACATTCACTCCTACAGGACCAATTTACAGCTTCCAGGTCAAAATATATACTTGTCCTTGAAATATGGAAGGAAAACTTGAAAAGTAAAGGCTGGAGTTATGAGGAAGCAGTGCTAATCTCATGCTAATCTACCACAGAGAGCTAAATTTAATTGTAAAATTTATAAATTGTAACAATAGCACTATATAGTGCCCGACCCGGGACAAACTGACACAGAGGCATGTATAAAATAATACAAAAATGTTTTTTTTCTTCACCTGTGGGGCACGTCATCCCCGTGAACCCCACAGGCACAACACTGTCCCAAAATAAGCACCAAAGTCAATCACCTTAACACACACATGCCCTTCTGGCACCACCACTCCTCCCTTGAAGCTTCGTCCTCTCCTCCCAACTCTGGCCGCTGAGTGGTGGTGGCTGGCCCCTTTTATAGCCCACTTGGAAGTGTTCCAGGTGCTTGATCACCTGGTTCCAATTGCACTTCCGGGTGGGGCTGAAGATTTGTCCAGCAGGGCACAACAGGGCTGTGGAGAAGTCCATCTCCCATGAAGCCCTGTGGGAAACTGAGACACCATCGTCAGCCAGGGAGGCTGCCACCAAGCATTCCGGGGGAGGTATTGAGTAGTCCATGGTTGCTCCCCCAGAACATGTGTAGAAGGGGCATCCCAAAATATTATGCATTTTTTACGATTGGTGCTCAGTGATTAGTGTTGCTATCTTGCCCAGATCAGGATTGAATTCACATTCTATTTTTTATATGGATGTAGCATACTATGCCATGTATTTGGGGTATGTACTTTCTTTTTGCATGTTAAGTTAAATGGATTGGTATTAGTGAGTGTGTTTCTTTAAAATACTGACAGAATCGACTCGCTCTTGCCTCTGGTGGAAAAAGTGGGTTAAAGATTGATATATGGATTGTTGCTTTAATATTAGTTTCATGTTTACCAACTGCAGTATAATCAGGCATTTTATTGCTGTTGAAGCATAAAAAGTATGTTGACTTTGGTAGTCACTGTTGTATGACCTCTTTGCCTGATGCCTTACCATATGAAAGCAAAACAGTTTAGGAAGCTGACTGCATAATTGTAATACTTTCTGTGCTGTTCAGGTTAGCTAGGTTCATTCCAACTTAGGAGATAAATGCTTTAACTACTCCCCTCACCTCACCACTGCATGCTGTCATCTGTTTCTGGCAGAAGCACCACCGGCTACACTGTCCTAGCTCCCTCAGGACAATGGCTCAGTATCCAACAGATTACTATTATTTGCTTTATGCTGGGGTGCATCCAGCTAACATGTTAGCTGAAAATCACACTTTCTTTTTATACATTTCGGTTAACTTACATTTCTATCCATCCATCCATTTCCCAACCCGCTGAATCCAAACACAGGGTCACGGGGGTCTGCTGGAGCCAATCCCAGCCAACACAGGGCACGAACCAATCCTGGGCAGGGTGCCAACCCACCGCAGGACACACACAAACACACCCACACACCAAGCACACACTAGGGCCAATTTAGAATCGCCAATCCACCTAACCTGCATGTCTTTGGACTATGGGAGGAAACCGGAGCGCCCGGAGGAAACCCACGCAGACATGGGGAGAACATGCAAACTCCACGCAGGGAGGACCCGGGAAGTGAACCCGGGTCCCCAGGTCTCCCAACTGCGAGGCAGCAGCGCTACCCACTGCGCCACCGTGCCGCTTACATTTCTAGTCTTTTTAAATACATCATTACTCCATGCAGACATATATGAAGACTGTAATCACACATTATGTTAATGTCAATCTGCAGGCAGTTGGGGGTTATGATGTTGATTGTACAGCACTGGGAGTATTAATTCATGATTACTGTTTATTTTATCACGGTGTGTATATTTTTATCACACGTCCCAAAAGAATAAAACCTTATCCAGTAAAATTAATACCAGAAATGAAAGATTAGTTAAAACAAATCATGCTCAGTTTGGGTTGGCTGTTCTGCCCAATCGCAAACCTCCATTCCTTACGTACAAGTTTAATAAGTCCTATTTAATGTTACGTATATATTATAAAAAGATCTGACTGCACAGATGCCTGGGATGTAAATGTGAGGTTTGTGTATTTTAGCAGAGTTTACACAGATGCAGTGAGCTTTATGAGTATTGTAGTTTTGCCAGTCTGTATACACTGTAAACTGTATAAATCAGAAACAGATAATATAGAGTGAGACTTTTTGACTTTTGAACTAGCATTACAAACATTAGCAGCAAGAGAACCCTTTAGTGAATTTTTAGCATATGGCAGAGAGGATTTTTTCTACTACTGGTTTCAAGGGAGAGCCATGAACATTAGTGCCATACCTGTCTGTGATGCTCTTCAGAGCAGAGGTGCGTTTCAGGAGATAACAATGATTTCAAAACAAGGTTGGTTGGACTGTTTTGTTAAATTATTTTATCAGGAAGTGGTTTGTAAAAGGGGAACAATCAACTGCTGGGAGCTTACAAGTATCCCCACACCCAACAGGGCCCCCTCTTGGGGCCATTGTTGGAGTGGTAGAGAGACCACATTTGATGGAAACCCCTGGGTTGATGTCATGCACAGCAGTTTGTTCTGTAGGACAAAGTGGGCATTTCCAATTTTGACAGGCATTCAGTGGGACACATGGCTTGTTAAGACAGTACATTAAACCGGGATACATAAATTCAGCTCCACCTGCTTTCCTGTATAAATGGCTAAAGTGCAGATTGTACCAAACTTTATTCAGCTCTGTACTTTATCTGATAACAAAGGTGTAAATCAGAGTTCAGCTAGCACTTTTACAGAGGTTCCTTCTGAGAAAAAGGCATCCAAATGGACATTCAGCTTAGTTTTGTGACTGTGAACTGAACCTGACTGTATGTGGGGGACAAAATAATACTCCTCTAAGAAGGTACTGGTCACTTAACTGAAAGTGACCTTAATCCAGTCACCTGAGGTTACACCTTCCTTCAAAATCAATGGCATCTGTCTCTTCTTCCTCTCTGAAACCTAAAAGATGATGAGCCACTCTCTTTTAGGGGAGAGGTGGACACTGACGATCTGTTATCCTGGAGCCGAACACCTTGAACTAGCTGGCTCCATTTTGCCAAGTCATGCGTTGTGCCAGTGACAGAGTCCAGCCTGAGAAGACTGAGAAGCAGCCATTACTTCAAGAAGGAAACTTAAGCACCTACCCTCTTGTGCCAGAAAGAGTAATGCTTTCCCCTTTGAAATTGCAGAGGGCACAGCAACAAGCCTAAAGACAGCATCATAGTACACCACGTATAAAGGACCTCTTCACAATGGCATGTAGCGCTGGTAGGGGGAGGAAAGGGGTTGGCGAGCGAAGCAAGCAGGGGGTAAAGCCCTCTAGTAACATGTAAAAAAAACCTCAAAATTCTTTTAACTAAGATTAAACACTGATATTTCTATTAAGATTTCACATTCAGTAAAATGAATGAATTTGCTCTATTTTGCATTAGTAATACATTTCATTTCATGTTGTTGCTTAGATAAATAGTAAAACAAAAATAAACAAAAACAGAGATTTTGAAAAAAATACTGCCATTCCTTAATTTTTTGATAACACCATAAAAAGCACAATTTTCACCACTTGCACATTCTAAACTGTATTATTCAGACACATAATTATACCTCCTGCCCAATATCATGACTAATTACAAGAGAATCACATTTTGTCATGGCAGACTCTGTAGTGTGTTTGTACTTGCTTTAAAGAATTGCTTTGGATTTGTTGAGTCCACTTACAAAAAAGAGCTGCAGAACCAGAGATTAGCATTTCATCTTGAGAGACCTGGAACACCAGACACAGACTTCAGCACTTTCCTAATGATCACATTCATCTAAACACCTTTGGCATTACATGCGCTTTCAGTATTTAAATGAGTGAGTTAAGAAGCACTATTCTTTACAATTAGCTTTCAGTTAATCTCAAAGCATTTTTGTTGAAATAATTTTGCCAGTAAGCAAACAAATGTTCATTATTTTGTGAAATGGTGCCAGTCTTGTTTTCATGCTGAGTTTGAGGCGTGCTTTGCAATGTAAAATGTTTCCAGCATATAATGTCTGTCATTTTAAAAGCAGCACAAGAAAATCATTCATTGTTTTTGGTAACCACAATTTTATAGAAAGTAAAAAGACACTTTTAATATTCAGCAGTTTTTTTAAAGAGTTTCCTTATTTGTAATCAATTTGAATTACTTTTTAAATGCATTAAAATGTTCAAACTCTTAAAAAAGACTTTTCAGGCTCAAGTGTTCAATGTGTCATATTTTGTTGTCCAATGAATCAGATTTATTGAACTTTTCGCAATATGCTGAAATATGGTTTTGTTGATGTTAGGTTATAATAATGGGATCTCTTCAGGCTGTTTATTAACAGTAAATGCTGTATTATTGCATTTTTGTATTTAGTTATATACTTTTCCCATGACCCTGTATTTCATCAAACAGAAATTTCAAATTAACGAATGACTAAATGAATATGTAAATAACAAGTAACATTCTCAGACATACTTGATCCATTCCAAGGTTACAGCATATCAAAGGTCACACTCATTTACATGTTCACTCATATGTATTTTATGGATGTGGGAAAATGGGTTTACAATCCATGTATCTGCCTATTTGCATCTTTTCTCATCAAAAATTTAATGAAAATTATTTTGGGAGTTCTGCAACCTATTGTGGAAAACTACAAATGATTATGTAGCAGTGCTACTTAGATGGACTGCAAATACCAACAACCTCAAAAGTATTGCATCACTGGGCAGCCTCACCAGTTTCTGTGAAGCCTGCTGGGTGAAAGAGGAGTGCAATAGTTTTAAAAGTGAGCCGTAAGAAGCTGTCAGGATCTCAGTCAGTGATGTTTTTTTCTTTCAATGCTTCACTGCAAAATTGGACTACAATTACACCCTTTGGATTACAGTTTTCTCTGGATTTACGAGGGCAAAAGTATGGTCTCCTATTTTTTTAGAAATACAAACAACCGTTTATTTTCTATAATGTTTACATCATTTTAAAGGTTAAAGACTTATTTATTTTTCTACATAATCGCCATTTCGGTTGATGCATTTTTGTAGACGCTGTGGTAGTTTTAGAATGCCCATGTCATACCAGCTTGCCGCCATGTCCTTAAGGAAGCGTTGAACCTCATTTTTCACCTCTTTGTCGGAGCAGAATTGCCTTCCAGACAAATGTTCTTTCAACTTAGGGAACAGGTGATAGTCACTGGGTGCCAAGTCCGGACTATAGGGTGGGTGGGTGATGAAGTTCCAACCGCTGATCTTTACGCATGTTTTCCTCAACCTTCGCGACTGTCTTATCGGAAATTGACGGTCTCCTGCGCGAACTTCGCACTTGGCAGTAGTGTTCAACGGGAGCTCTATTTTCAAGGGCTGCCAAGCCAAGATTGAGCATCCCAGCGAAGCCGCACATGCTTGTTTGGGAGTGGAGGAAGCACCAATCACAACAGTGTGGCCAACAGCCGTACGAACAGTTTCTCTATGTCCCCACCGCTTTGGAGACCTTACTTTTGGGATTGCCCTCGTATGTTTGCGGTTGTTTGTGTGATTTCATCTTGGTTGGAAAATGTCTTCATTTGGGAGCACTCCCAACTTCTACAAACCTTCACATACATCAGCATCACTTTGCATAACATTCAGGAGGTTGTTGACAGGGAAGGTAATTTCATAACTACAGTACCATCATCTTCATTTGCAAAACTGGACTATGTCAAAAGTATTTTTCATTTTGTGATGAGTGTATTGTTGGATTTCTTTTGTATCTATAATATTAATTATTTTTGCTGTTTGCTACCATAAATATACACACACACATTTATTATAAGGTAACTTTTATAAAAAAGTTACAGTTCACTAAAAAACTACTTAACTACACATTTTGTCTGGAGAATGCCATGCATCTACAATATGTGTTGGCAGCATCCTCACACACCTGATTTGCTTACATAGTGATTATTCTCTCTCATGTTTCTTTCAACTTTTTGCATCTCATTTAGTGTAATAAAGTTACAATGTACAGTAACCATAGGACCAAAACATATTCGCAGATTTTGAAATTCATGGGGGTCCTTTGCCCCAAACTCCTGCAAATCACAATGGATAACTATGTATACATATACAGTGAGAGAGAGAGAGAATTCAAGATATATATAGTAGAAAGACTGCGGTGGGTTGGCACCTTGCCCGGGATTGGTTCCTGCCTTGTGCTCTGTGTTGGCTGGGATTGGCTCCAGCAGACCCCCGTGACCCTGTGTTCGGATTCAGCGGGTTGGAAAATGGATGGATGGATATAGTAGAAAGAAAATGCAAATACAAGTTCAAGTGAGGGCTGCCCCCTCTGCGTACCCATCTATTTTGTACTCCTCATGAAAAGACTGGGTAGAAAATATAAACGTTCATCAGCGTTGTTGCTGTCTCAAAATCAATGGTAACAATTGTGAGTTCTGTCTCTAATAACTCCTCCTAAAGTGATGGCTACTTTCTCCAGGCGTCTGTAATATATGGACGCTTGCCCAGAAGTAGCGGAAAAACCAGAGTGAATTGAAGAAGAAGTCAAGTGTCATCCATGTCAGGTCTTTCTGGACTATAGGGAAGAAAGAAATGGAAATTAGTGGCAGCACCCCCTCTTTCCATGTAGTGGTACTGTACTCCAATGACAGAGCCCCGTAAGTGTTTCCTGTGCATGCATGCATGACGATATTTACATCTACGTAAAAGTGAAACAATATGAGATAAGCTAATTCTTCTAGGCTGTGAACACCCATCCTTATACTGTAATTTTTAAAATCTTTGCAATGTTTGTTTTCATTTTATTCTTGATACATGGTTTCATTTGTTTGTAATGTTAGTAAATAATCCATCCCCCTGTCTCTCCACCTATTTCAGTACATGAACTGACTCTGGATAAAATGCCAGTCTACTGATTGTGCACTTATGCACACAAAACCACACTTATTCATATCAAGGCAATTAAATTAAGATTTAAAATTTATACTGACAAATAAATCAATAAACTTCAATGATGCAATGCTTTTCCCAGGATGTAAAACAAGATACTATAGCCCCAAGGCAGGACCCCTGACCACTGCATCACTTTGCTGCACATCCGAGTGAAAGAGTAAGTGGTAAGTATTAAAACAAGTTCATAAGCTGAAAAGGGTGATGTTTCCCTTTAAATGAGGTAGAGCCAGAACTGGTATATGTTTTATGTGCTTTATCTCCTTTTCACTGGCTTGCTGAGATGTATTTACGGTGATCACAACACTGCCAACTTTTTGTGCTGTGGTACTCTTTTTATCCCTAATTTAAACTAAGCTGTACATCATAAAGGGTGGCACGATGGCGCAGTGGGTAGTGCTGCTGCCTCGCAGTTGGGAGACCTGGGGACCTGGGTTCACTTCCCGGGTCCTCCCTGTGTGGAGTTTGCATGTTCTCCCCGTGTCTGCGTGGGTTTCCTCCCACAGTCCAAAGACATGCAGGTTAGGTGGATTGGTGATTCTAAATTGGCCCTAGTGTGTGCTTGGTGTTTGTGTGTGTCCTGCGGTGGGTTGGCACCCTGCCCGGGATTGGTTTCCTGCCCTGTGTTGGCTGGGATTGGCTCCAGCAGACCCCCGTGACCCTGTGTTCAGATTCAATGGGTTGGAAACTGGATGGATGTACATCATAAATGAGGTTCTTTTCTAGTTTGTACATTTCTGTTTAACTATTTTATGAAAATGTTTTTCACTTGCCCTTTAACAAAATAAAGCACTGGTGCTACACCTTTTCAATATTTGAACCCATGTCTGTGGTATGGCAGTGTCCTGTTAAGTAAATTCATGTAAAATGTGACAAAAAATGCCCTAAGAAATAGATTCTTACATTTAGTTATAAATGCTTTATATTGTTCTGCAACTATATAAATAAACAGAGGTGAAAAGTGTGATTGTCTTTTTGTTATTCATCTTAATCTTATCTTGAAAGAATTATTGTTTTATTGATTGGTGATTTATTATGTCATGCCTTGTACTGATTTAAAGAAATCATTATTGATCAGTTATTAAAAATTACAATGTAAACAGGAATAGTTAAAAAAAAAATCAGTACTGAATGATCTATACAGCACTTCCATGTAACTAGCTTTAGTGATATCTCAGGAAATCACACAACAGAATATAACATAACAGAATTCATTTTGCTGTACAATTATATAGATTCAGGTATACTGATTTGTTTATTAGGCACACAAATAAATGTTGAGTAAAATGAACAGGAAATTGAATGTAGTGAACAACTTAAATAATATTTAATTTAAAACTAGATGAAATGAAGTATACAAGCTACACAGACAGACCTGTTTTTACAGGTCTGGTTTAATGCCTCTGCCCACATTGACCTTTACAGATCTGTTGTGTTTGTGTGGGTTAATTTATTTCTCTTTTTCATCCAGTATCTATTCTGGTAGGGCAAATATGCTTTTAGTTTTCCTCACCTATAAAATTCTTTGAGTATGTTTGAGAGTGTGTGCATGTATATTTAAATACATAGTGTATCTCAAAAAATATTCCTGCAAAAATTTAGCAAATCAGTAGTGTGGTATAGCTGATCTGCAGCTCAGAAAAAGGTGGCTAATTTTTAAATAAATAATTAATTGAATGGACAGCTCGATCTCCCTGGATGTGCATGCGTGTGCAAGTGTGGGAGGTTGGTGAGGTAATTAAGGCGAGATGCACCTGCACATGAGGGTGCAGCCTGTCTCAGTTGCTTCATCAGCCACCTGTGGTGTGCGCCCATGGAGGCATATAAGGGGGAGCCAGCACAAGAAAAAGGGAGGAAAAAAATGAGACACAGAGAGAGCCGTGAGAACAACATTGTGGAGAGAGACAAGACGAGCCAGGCAGTGTGGGTGCAAGTCAGTTCAGGCATAGGTACGCGAGAGAGCGGAGGAGCAGAACTCAATGTTCAGATCATCCCCACTGACTAATTGTTAAGGAGTGGGAATGAGGTAGGCCAGGGATGCATAAAAGAAGACAGGAGGACAACCGACCTCAAGCGGTCTGGCCATTGGCGTTTGGAGGCAGCTAAGACTGGAGGTCTTAAGACTTTTAAGACAGTGCTTTGCACAAAATAAGTCGACTGAGTCACAATATCAAACAAAAGAATTCCGACTAAACACAACCAACCAAACTAATAACATGACATCATCATAAAATGATAAAGTGGGGAGATTTGAGAACTTCAGTGGTGCAGCTTTTGAAGTTCTCATTTCTGCAAGGGTCTGAGATCTATATATTATTGTGAAGTGAACCTCCACAAGGGTGCATGCTTATTAATGAAATGACATCCTTTTTAGATGCCTCGTCTAGTGCCGTATATTTGTTTAATTGTATATGTCTGTCTGTTGTTGGAAGGTTGTTAGCAATAAGAAATAATATAAGACACCTTGTTAACCTCACTTACAAGACAACAACAATCTCTGTTTCATTTTGTATTTTTAGTTTTCAGCACAATGCTTGGACACATAACTTTTTTTCTGATTTTTGAATATGTCATTATAGTATGAAGGATCTTTAAACAGAAATGTAAACATACAATACAAATTCGTTAATTTACTTTTTGGAACTGCTGTTGTTGGAATGCGCAAATGGGCATTTTAAACATTCCTGAATAACTTGTTCAAGGATTCACCACCATTTTTGAATTTTTCTGATTCATGAGTAAGCAATAATATAAACTTCTTTTAGTCATTTTAACCAAACTCTAAATGGTGTGACATGAGGTGAAAGAAGCGTACTTATGCATTGAAACTGGTTGTATATGCAGTAGATGTTACATACTGATAGGTAAAAACAGGGCATTCAGCTGAGATGTATGAATCACATGCAAAAATGAATGAAGTTAAGACATTTTTAAGAAATGTTTGAATTCTTGTATAGAGGCCTGGAGGCAACATGCTGAGTTCTGTCACTCATAGCTAACTAAATGAGGTGATGCAAGTACTAAGACATCTGAGTCAGGATTCAGTATCTTTGATTGTATCAAGATATGTAAGACAAGCCAAAATGCTGTACTGGAATTCTTTAAAAATTGTCTTGAAATAACCTTACAGACTGAGTTACTTGGAGGTAGAAAAGCTGAAGGTTTTCAAGAGTTTACAGATTTTGCTGACTGCCAGTCATGGGACACCCCTGCCAAAGATAAAAAGTATAACCTTAGGCAGGAGACATTGAAATGGAAGACAAGTAGGGAATTCTTAACTGCCAGCAAGAAGTGGAAAATGTAAAGAGGGATTTGGAAGTGTTACAGTGTCCTTACAGCTAACAGTTAGGAGAAAAAAATGTTGTGTTTCACCTTCACACTCAAGCTAGTTAGTCCCTGCCATAGACATATTAGATTCTATTCCTGTTCTGCTCAAGGTTAATGTTCTTTATGGGCATGGCTGGTTCCCATGTAGCTAACTAAGATATTTGCTACCCCATTTAAATGGCACTGTGCTTTCAACATTAGTTTTCTGAAATCCTTGTTAGCCTGACCTCCAGTCTATAAATAAAGAGGAATTCACATTAATACAACTCTTCAGATTGATCTCTTGGTTCAGCATGTTAACATTGACAAAAATATGATCAATATAAAATAATCTAGCTCAAGTCGAAGGGAGTGAAATTTTCAAGAAATGTTTTCCATAATGTCCAACAAATGGGTTCATATTTAATAATACATTAATACAAGGTTACAATATTGATTTCTTATGTTTACCTACTCAATTAATATTAAAACCTACAACCCAGTAGCAAATAAAGGAGAAAATAATGAAGAATCCCTTTCCTTAGTTGACACTTACTCTAAAGGAATTTTTGAAGCCCTTGTGAAGGGCATTGCCTGGGAATTGTACCTGGCCGGTGTGTAATTGCACAGGGAGACAACTGGCACACTGCTTTGTATCCTGAACATGCTAGATGGTAACCCCCCAGTTTCAGTGGTGCCCCAGATTTCCACAGGGCATCTTGGGACTTGGAGTTTGTTGGCTCATCCCTGTTGAGTTCCGTAAGTGACACCAGAGGGTGCTGCGGAGACTTAAGAGCCCTACTTCATGGGGCTCCAGCCCTACCTGGAAGTGCTCTCAGGCCAAGCCTTGGGAACACCGGAAATACTTCTGGGAATAAAGTTAAAGGAGCTGCCAGCCATAGTTTGGGAGCCAGAGTCAGGAGGAAGAAGACAAAGCTTGCCAGAGGCATTTATAAAGAAGGAGAGAAGAGAAAGACAAAGAGTTGCAGTTTGCTTATTGCTTTGCACATACGTTGGTGGTGGGAAACGCTAACTCTTCCCACAATAAAAGCCTTTGTTTGCTGCATCTTGTGTCCAAGCCTGTCTGTGTCAGGTATTTGGAGAGTTGGAGCACCCCCTGGTGGCCACACCCTATAGTATTGTACTTAAAACTGCCTCATGCTGCTGGCTCTTTAATGTTGTGTTTGATTTATTCTGTTGTATTGTGGTGCAAATGTGTTTGTGAGCTTTCAAGATTTTGGGGGATCCAAGCATATGCTTCATTTCTGTTTATTTGTGCCACTGTACTGTCTGCCTGATGATGATTATTGATTTTGTCTGTATAGCCCATGCCCTCAATTAGCTGCATATGAACAATCCTGCATTAACTCTGTGTTTTGACTTTATATTGCCTTATAAAGATTCTGGATTATCTCTTTGAAGATTTTGCTCATGCTTTTCTTCTCTAACTCTGACTTATGGTTTCCATTCTGGGAATGAATAGGATTTTATTGCAAGGATATTTAGCTTTTTTACTTGCCCAGGAGTTTGTCTACTAATATTTTCATGCATCATAGACCATGATACAGTCTCCAGTAAAAGAGGTTAAATTTTAGGAACCAGCAGTCCATCCTTGCTCCAAATCTGCATTTTTCTTAAAAAAAATCCCTTTAGCATTTGGAGACTAAGCCGTAATAAGACTCAGTCAGTTACCATTTAGCATAACATTCAAATATTGGGAATGCAAAAAAAAATTCAAATGTCCAGATAAAACAATCATTTCCACAGTGAGAATGCACGCACAGGAACTCTATTTATTTAACATCCTTAGTTTGCATACGTAAAAGATTGCTGTCTGTGTGGAATTTGCATTTACTTCCCAGTTTTTGTGTTCTGTTTTTCTCTATTCGCAAAAATGAGAAGGTGAGGTTAGATTCTGACTCTAACTTGGGTGGATATGTGTGAGTGGGTACCCCATCATGGACTCCAGCCTTGTGCCCAGTGGTGCTGGGATAGGTAACAACACTCTAAATTGGAGTAAATACATTTGAGAATGTATGTATTTTGCAGCATTTGCAAGTTTGTTGAGTCTCTTACAGGGACTGTTTTGATGGTACACAATGGTAATGCTGAACATTACATACAGTAACATGACATTTGTTCTTACAATCTCCATTTCCATCTTTAGAATGGAGGAACAGCTACAGGAGAAATCCTGGCATCACTACTGTCCTGTATCAGTCTCCACTTCCTCGATCTCAGATGAATAGGGCATCTTACAAAAAGCAGTCACCAATTGATCACTTCAAATGGCAGAGTACACTTCTACTTTGTTGTGCTCCATATATTGGCCAGCCAAAAGGTACTCCAGCATTGTCATCTGGAACAAAAAAGTCGACCAATTAAAGGGGGATTTCTGGAATGGAACCCCAACCTTTTATTCACTCTTTGTATTTTCTTTACAATGTATATGTTTCAAACAGTTGATACGGACTGGTGCCCCATTTAAGATTGTTTCAGGTGAATTTGAGAATATTAAGTTATTATTTTTAATAAAGATTGCTTGGTTAGTTTTTGACTAGTTAAAATGACTTTTTAAATGTTTTGAACACCAGGTTAGTGTTATCATTTTAGGGGGTATCACAAATTGTTTGAAATTTCAGATGTTGTGGAATTTCCCTTTTATAAATCAATAAATGTAATGGGCTAGAAATTGGCATTTTAAAGAAAATGACATTTTTGTGTGTTGCTTTTAGGAAAGACACAGGTACTGTAAATAATAAATGCACAGTAAAAGCCAAGAGATGAAGGGGCAATAAGCACCCTATGTTTGAGACTGGGATGATAAGTAAAAAGGCACATTTCCTGTGCAACTGTTACAGGTTATTGTTGATGGCTATCTACAGGACATATATCTTCCGTCTTGTAAATGAATCATCTGTTTTGAAGATCAGATTGTTTTGATTGATATCTCATCAGTATACAATATTGTGATACACAACTGCCTGTCTCCTTTGAAAATTAACGAGTTCTGGGGACATTGGTTTCTAATCAGTATACAATGGTATACTGTATGTACTTCTTGACAGCTGACAACAATGATATTGTTTAATCAAAGAAAATGTGTCCACTCTATTGTTCAGAAAAGAAAATTGATACACACCATTGTTTAAATGATCATCATGTTGATCTAGGAAGACATTAAATCAGATACATACCTCTGGGTAAATCAGAATTAACAAAAGAAAGTATGGTCAGAGACTCCTAACTGCTGCTTGCTTCTTTTATGCTTTTGGCATCATATCACTCTGTAACAACAGTGGCTTGTACCAGGCCCAGGTTCCTCCAGGCCTGAGCCCTGAGGTGATATACTCTTTTCACATACTTAATGAATTTGAATTAGCTCACTGCAAGTGACTGTGGGTTTGTGCATGGTGGGTAAAAAAATGTAATTTATTGCTTTTTATACTGTGGACCAATAGGGAATACACCGCAATCCAAAATATAGGAAACCCGTCTTTTTTTTTCATTCCATTATTTGCAGACATGTATCCATAGACTTGTAATTATTTTACACTTTTCTCACTTAAATTTCTAAGGGCGTAGTAGATTTTCCCTTCTCGTAAAAATCTATTTTGATACATTTCTCTCCACTTGCAGAACCAAGAAAGGCATCTCAGACATGGGACATTTGTTATCCAACAGCTAACTGATATCCTTTAATCAAAGGCAGACTTTATATGTTTCAGGTAGGAATGAAACATTTTCTCACACCTTAACCTGCTTTTAGAAGACTGCCCACTTCAATATTTTTGTTGCCATCCTAGAGGTGTTTTTACATTCATGCTGTGAAGGGAGGAGAACAGAAGGAATAATTTATCTCTTTTTTTAGCAGTATACCCTACAGTCCTGGAAGACTTTATAGTGCATAAACTGATCAGAAAAATATGCAACTTTCTTATGTAAATCATGAAATTACAGAATTGACCTGATTCTTTAATGGTACATATTAAGTACTAGCAAAATACCCGCGCTTCGCAGCGGAGAAGTAGTGTACACATATCTAGATATACATATATATATACATATATACATATATATATATATATACATATACACATCCACATATATATTCATATATATATATATATATATATATATATATATATATATATATATATATATATATATATAGTATATATATATATACACACATATCAAAATATATATATATATACACATACATATACACACATACATACACACACACACACATATACATATATACATATACAGATACATACATACACATACATATATATATACACACATACATACACACACATATATATATATATAGCAAAATACCCGCGCAGCAGAGAAGTAGTGTGTTAAAGAGGTTATGTAAACATATATATACATATACATATATACATATATATACATATCTACATATACACATATCTACATATACATATACATACATATATACATATATATATACATATACACATCCACATATATATATATATATATATACACACACATATCAACATATATATATACACATACATATACACACATACATACACACACACATATATACATATACACATACATACATAGTGCGTTGTAACACGGGCTGTGATTGTTACATGGGAGGGAGACGACAAATCACAGCTTCCCGCTTTCTAATCGGGCCTGTGATTGGTGCTTTGATGGATGCCCAGATCCCACAGTATCTCCCCTTAGGAGAGGCGTTAGGCAAGTGTAATTGAATAGCGGTGCTGCAAGTTTAGCTTTACACCTGTTTTTAAGGCTTATTGACTGAAAGGGGCTTTCATGAAAAAACTTAGGGCTTTGCTACAGGATACACCCTCCACAAGTTAAGGAAGTAAAAATAAAGGTATATATTTCTGTTTTATTTAAACCTTTTAAGTTTGTATGAGGGCGGTATGGTGGCGCAGTGAAAGGTGCCAGTTAGGAGACCCGGGTTCGCTTCACTGCGTGGAGTTTGAATGTTCTCCCCGTGTCTGTCTGGGTTTCCTCCAGGTACTCCGGTTTCCTCCCACAGTCCAAAGACATGCAGGTTAGGTGCATTGGCGATTCTAAATTGTCTGTGGTGTGTGGGTGTGTGCGCCCTGCGGTGGGCTGGCACCTTGCCCGGGGTTTGTTTCCTGCCTTGTGCCCTGTGTTGGCAGGGATTGGCTCCTGTATTTAGGATATAGCGGGTTGGATAATGGATGGATGGACATTTGTATGCATAGCCCCATTTGCCAGTTTTCGTTTTTTTTCTTTCTTCAGTAAAATTTCAGCAAACCCGGAGCTTGTCAGTTCAAATCCTGGTACTGACACCACTGTGTGACCCTGAGGAAGTCACTTCACCTGCCTGTGCTGCAAAAAACAAAAGTAATGTAACAAATTGTACCTCAGATGTTGCAAGTTGCTGGAATAAAGGCATAAGTCAAACAGATAAATATGTATTATACACATAGGAAGTATTCATTTATTTTCAGTTAAGTCATCTGCAGCAAACCTTTATAAATGAGGGTTTCTCCTTTTTAGATAGTGCAAACTGTTTCTTCTTCATTGAGGTTTTCTCTTGGAGAGCTTTTTTCATTTCATTGAAAATTAAAGCAGCAGCTGCCAAAATATGTAGCTTTCTTAATAATTTTTCAACATTGTGTAAAATAACTTTATAAAGTAACATAAAAGGTTTAAATACTGGTTATCCTTTTACACTAAAATATTACTAAAGAGATACAAAAAAAGTAAAATGCATATGTTGTTTTTCTTTAAGGAGATTAAATATTACTGAAGAAAGAAAAAAAAAACTAAAACAGCCAAATGGGGCTATGCATACGAACTTAAAAGGTTTAAATAAAACAGAAATATATACCTTTATTTTTTACTTCCTTAACTTGTGGAGAGTGTATCCTGTAGCAAAGCCCTAACTTTTTTCGTGAAAGCCTGTTTCAGTCAATAAGTCTTAAAAAGAGGTGTAAAAATATTGACAATAAGCTACGCAAACCCACCAAGACATGCAATCGTTTAAATCAAGGCACGAGTCGAAAAACTCCATCCCATACTATTAGTTAACGATTAACACATTTCTATATTTATTGTAACCATACAATACAACTGATAATATGTTGCGCTTATTTATCTGGTGTACCGACATTTTTGCGCGTTTAACGGCTGAAATCTAACGTGGTTTGTGCCCTTCAGAATGAAAACAGTTTGCTTTTACCTTTTTAATAAAAGGCGAGCTTTTAAGCCTGAGAAATCACCCCGTAAATGCACACGTTTAATTGCACATGTGTTAATATGTATGCTTACATAGTATTAAAAGACACTCAACAATTAACGTCATTTACCTTCGTTCCCGCGTTTGAGTCATGCTGTAAATCTCTTCCTTGTTTTCAGTTCACGTGATTACGTAGGAGGCGTGATGACGCTATACGTGACTCCGCCTCTTCCATTACAGTATATGGACAAAAAAGAGGTTCCAGTTATGACCATTACGCGTAGAATTTTGAAATGAAAGCTGCCTAACTTTTGTAAGTAAGCTGTAAGGAATGAGCCTGCCAAATTTCAGCCTTCCACCTACACGGGAAGTTGGACAATTAGTGATGAGTGAGTCAGTCAGTCAGTCAGTCAGTGAGTGAGTCAGTGAGGGCTTTGCCTTTTATTAGTATAGATTTGTCTCCATTATATATTATTCTCTACAGTGGTACTCAAATGGTACTCTGTTATATAATATTATTTTTACTTTTACGTCCACTTCTAGAACCTACTGTTTGGAATTACTTTTCACAAAATTATACAGTACTGATTTCAGTAAAACAAAAATCATAATCTTACTGAAAATTATCATTTGTTTGCATTTTTTATCATACACACACATTGTCTTTGTTATCTATGTAAAGATCCATGTAAGCTTGTGGAGTCCAAATGAAGGTATTATTGTTATTTACTGGTAAGACTTCATCATGTACGGTATGTTTATATTAAATTAAATTACAGTTATATAAAATACACTTGCATATTGTAAACACCAACAGGTGGAACTTTAAGCCTGTAATAATGCAGTCATTATTTGCACTCTTAGCTCATTTGCTGATACAGTATATAGTATTGCTCCTTTAGTACCTCTCTTAGTCTTTATGTGAAGTTTATCACTCTTAAAAACACAATATGTGCATTCTTTAATACATTATGTTTTTCCCTCGTCAGAATGTCCTTGTAGTGCTGTCCTGACAGTCATGACAAGTCGGATGTCTTTTGGGCAGTTATCCGCATAAGTATCAGAGCGTACAGGATTTACAACATCCACTTGATTGTCACTATCTCCATCCCTGTCATTATCGTCAAAATATTCAACTTTCAACAAATCTAGTTGTTTCAAAACATCAGCAGCTCTATACTTTTTTCACGATGACATAACTACAAAGTTCTTTCTGCAAGCTGTTGCCACAAAACAAAAACTAAAACAAAAAATTTATAGTTATCCACCAGATCGCAGAACTGTAGCAGATAGCTTAGCAAAGATTGTCTATAGTGGCTGTATATTGAGATATGAGTTTTTTCGTATGTGTTAAAGTAGAAAAATCACCAGGAAAAATATACCAATACATTATATGCTTAAGTGCCACTCCTGAAAGTGATTTCTTTTTTTAACCCGGGGTAATTAAGATTCAGTGTTATTTTCGTTCTTCGTTGAATGATTAACAGTCAAATTCCACTTTTATTTTTTTAATGTTTATCACATCACCATTTTGTTTTCTTTTGGGCACTGTCATTTTGTGGTACTGTCATCATAATGCAAGTACCCATTGCTACGGATATGGCTTTTGAGATCAGGTGTTATCAAAGTATATGCATCAAAGATAGTGGATCAACCCTAAAGCTACAGTATGTGCATTCAGTGATCTTTTAGAATTCTTGTCAGACTGATCTTTTGCTATGGATTTTTGACTTAGGTTCTAGCACACTGTTTTTGTTTCACTGCCAGCTCCAACAGTGTTTTCAAATTTGACCTTTTCTTGTTTTTTGACAACATTTGTCTCCAGGGATTGCAACTCTGTGCAACTGTGGCAAAATAATAGTCTTGTTGAGATTGGAGCTGGGTTGACAAAGAAAATAACAACAAGAGAGATCAGAGACAGAGGAGAGGAGAGGACAGACAGACAGAGTAAGAAGAGATCTAATGAAGGTATACTTTTAGACTAATAACCAGCCACAGAACCACAGCACAGAATTAAATGACTCACGGTAGTAAGGCCCAGAGAGGGAATAGGTTTTTGTTTATTATTACCTTTTGTCTTCCATAACTCCAAGGGTTGGTTATTATTTTGTTATAATAAAACCTTTAAGGTTGGTTCATTTTCCTGCAAGTCATTATCTGAGTTTGGGGACAGCTGTAGAGTTCTTTTTTTTGAGTCTGTCTTTACAGAGGAAGATAATGAGGTCAAGGATCACAAGGCTAAATATTTCTACAGTCAATGACTCTCTGTGGAATGATTGACCTAAGAAGAGTTTCTTTTCTTTCCAAAGTTTTAGATTATCTGATATTTTAATGATGTTTGGCAAATTATGCTGAAATTCATAGTTTTATTATTGATTAAAATAATTCAATTGATCTAATATTTAAACTAAAATTAAATAAATAAACTGGCACGAAAAGAAATAATTAAATGTCAATAGGTTAGGTTATTTGGAGTTATTTTAAAGTGGAAACAATTTGTTCATAGTAATGAAGAATTTAATGTTTGTTTGACCCTCTAATAATAGAACACTATCAAGGGAGAGAAGCACTGAGGAGTATATTTGGGCTGTATTTTTCAATTAATTGAATATCAGTTGCTTACCATAAATATTAACTTAAAAGTAGGCAGAAGAATCTGAATTTTAAAATAACTCAGTCAGTTCTATTTATTAGTATTATGAGTGGCATTAACAATGCATTTAAAACAAATTAATAGCCTGGAGGAGTGACACAGAAAGTTATTATTGAATATAGTAAATAATGGCGTATGTATATTAATAAATTTATTGCCAATTAATATTCCAAGCAAAAGCTGTCTCCAGATTGGTGTAAAATTCAAGCACCCAATGTCTACCCTAATTTCACAGCTGAAAGCTTATTATAGTACTCAACAAATACATTCAGTCTATTATATGTAACTTAAAATAAAAATACTCAAAAAGCAGTAAATTAGGATATGTTTAATGACCAATATTAGCAGTTACTTTCATATTGTCACTGGGTTTTGCTTCTCTGAATTCAGTTAGTGTTACAAAACTCTCCTGTGATCGCTTTTGGAATCCACTATGCCTTAGCTACCCTCTTTTATGGAGAAAGTGCTGACTTATATTAATGTTGATTCTCTATCAGTTCTACTCATCAAAGAAAACTGAGGACATCTCTGCTATTTTATGTTGAATCAGTTTAAGAGTTAGTCAACTGCAAGAAGCAATCAAATGTCTTTAAAGCATAATGGGACAGAGGAAACAAAACCTCTACTAATAGACAAAAAATATTGTTATGACTTACACAAAAAACAATGTATATTTGATGATTCTTAGATTGTCATATAAATGAAACCAAAATTATTATCGGTATCACCCATAAGACAAATACAACTGTGGTGATATGTATATGTAAATGTGTATTTAGCTGATAAACTCTGCCGTTCCCATGATACATAACACAGGGAATTCTAAGACTGTTGAATATTATTGAACATTAAAGGGCATTTGGACAGCAACATTGGAGCTGTAAAGATGTATTTATTTTGCTGTGTAATAAATATTTCTGTTATCAAGGTACCCAATTGAGCCAAAGAAAGTCGAGTTTGCATGACAACACCTTTTGACATAAAAGAGGATGGTATAATGTTTTACTGGAGTGCGTCGCCTAGAGGTAACACCTGGTTTTCTCTTAGAAATGTAAAAACAAATTTCTTGACAATAATAAAAAAATATTTCAGAAAATGTTGGATCATTTATTAATTTATTAACTTCACTTACTCTAGTTTTAGGGTCTAACAAGACATGAATTTCTACTGGCATTATTGAGAGCAAGATAGGAATTAGCAATGAATGGGGCAAGAAGATGGTGAAGTAACAAATACAGTAACTCTCCTCTAAGAATATTGTTATTTATGTTATCTTTCCATTAATCTTTTTTTTTGATCATATAGGTTATTGATCCTTCCATATGATATCCACATTCTTTGTATTCATGAATGGTTTCATAGCTCTGAAATGACACATTGTTTTTCCTTTAAAATGTAACAATCAAAAGTAGAATCATACAGCAAATAATGTATTAAAGGCTGACTTTGTCTCTCTCTCTCTCTTTCTCTGGCTCGAGCTTCACTGAATGGCCACTTTATTTCTTACTCTTGCTCTTCTAAAGTCACTGACACCATTATACAGTATATGTGGAAATTTTTATTTAAAGACAGGAGGCAGGTACTTTATCTGCAAATCACATGTGTGCAATTCATTATTAAAACTGACAAGACAAAACATTTAAGTGTCTTGTATTGTATATGTGGCATGGTGCGTGTAGACTGTTGTAGGAGTTTAGACAGATGTTAAGTTTCAACTAACCCAGTTTCACTACACCCTCACATCTCCTAACCAATGATATAGTAGGAGTGTGGACCATTAATCTGAACCTAATTTATTACTTTTAATCTAAAAGACCAATTTTGTCTTTATGAGATGAATTGGCTATATGTTACTGTTATATATGAGTTAGCCCGACTTACTATCCTTTGTAAAACTTTAGGTTGCATACTCCTATCAACTATGACTAATAGCCACTTTTTCATACATAACCTCAAAGGTTAAACACTATTCAACTAGCGTGTGCTGTGTAATAAAATCTCAGGGGCTAGGTAGATTTTGTAACATGTGTTACATAAATGAAATTACATATGGAACCTCAGAGGCTAAGTGCCATTTCGTAGAGTGTGTTTCAGCATAAATCCTTATAGGCCAGGGAGTTTAACATAACGTCTGTTACATTTAGTTCAAAGGTTAACTATTAAAGAATACTCATCAATTACAAATACTGAGACTGCAAAGGCTGATTTCCACAGAAAACAAGCTATACCTTTTCAGCATTAATTACAATAATAGCAGGTGTCACGTATGCACGTTGGAGGACTCCCTCACAGATTCTGTCAAGGTATGTAACAACATGCTGGAATAATAGGGAAGGCTGCCGCTAACATTTTTTTTCTCTTTTTTCCTTTTCAGTACCAAGAAACCACCCATTGCGGGCACCTAGCCCCATCCCTTCTGTCCTACTGCTATAAATCCCGGTTGTCCCAAAAAGAGGGGTCACTTTTGTCCTGAGTGAGCCGTGAGAAACAGCTCAACTAAGTCAGACCCAAGATAACCTCGACAAATCTCAGACTGGGGAGATGTACAAAGTCGTGACTTTTTTGTTCTGCTTTTTTTTTTTTATTTTAGCAACACCCTCAGACAAAAAGTCCACTCTGTTCAAGTCCATCATTGCTGCACCCGACCACACAGGCAAATAATCAGGGCAATAACTGACAATTAATTAAGAGCAAACTCAAAATTATATACAGTAACAAAACAGAATAAAGTTATAAAAATGGTGAAATAAAAAATGCTAGAAATTCAGGGCCATGCATCTTCCCTATATACATCCAAGCTTAATCATTTTTTACACTGAGAACCTCAAGTTAGTCAACGATCAAAGCTCATCCAAATGAGATAATATTCAAAAGAGTTTCTCCCAAGAAATAAAAAAGAGAAGAGAAACAGGCTGACACTTTCCACATTATACCACCCAAAGCTTTACCCCTAAGAAAATATACCCTTTGATTTACTTCAATAATATGCAGAATTATTTAAAGATTTTTCAGAGATAATATAGAAAATATACCCTTCTGAATATATCCCTAACATTTACCATGACATCAGAATTAATTTATGACCAAACATTCCTGTAAAGATATTACATATGCAATTTAAATTTTAAAATGAATTCCAATGCTCTATGAAGACATTAAAAACTGGTTTCAATGTCCATTTGGCTGATTGGTGTAAAACTTTCAACAGCCATGGTCATGGGGAAAAAGAGTCTGTCTTTTCCTGGAGTAAAAACGTTCCTTCCTGGAGACAAACATCAGTCTACAGCTGAAGTGTATATAATTTCCTTATGCCACATACTCCAATTTACTATGCCACCATGGAGGCATCAACCTTGTTAGAACTTCCACTTACATTAGTGCCATACAATATCAAAAATAGGCCATCATCCAAAATCCTTCTAAGATCCTAAGATCAGAATAAGTCTAATGATGTAAGACGCTGACATAAAGCTGGCATTAATTTTGCTGAGTATCAAACTGAATTCAGTCATTTAATGAAAAGATCCATTCAACAGTGAACTCAAATTGAAATGCAAAACTTGTACTTTGCAATGGAAAAACATACAACTCAACCATGACAGAGAAAAAACAGAAAGGTCAGTGTCAGTGGGCTAAATAACACCACTGTCAGAAAATGAAGATCTTGGTGCTTTATTGGAAATCAAAATATGTCTGCAACAAGGGTAATGTACCTTTTGAGATGCTCTAGATTCAAGAATCGCTGAGATCTATGCTTATTCAAAGATCTGTCTTGGCACAGTGGCAGAAATGCATAGGACAAAAATGTGTCAGCAAAAGTGCACTGTGACTTGAAATTCATGACTTGATTTGAAACTGAAACTGTCCTGTTTTTTGTAGCAGTGGTAATGATTAGAAAGAAAGGAGCTACACTTTCAACAATTCAAACCAAAGAGGTAAATATCTGCTGTCTAATCTATTGCTTTTCACCTGTGATGCCAATGCCAGGTACTCCAGCTTTATTGCTAAAGCTTCATCTCATCCACCTCCCTGAAACCTATCAAGGATGTCATCAATTATCACCAGATCTAACTTTTCGGCCATGTTGCATGCCTGAACACCATTATTTCAGCTCACAGTGCCACTGTAGTTACTATTGCATGGAAAAATAAGAGTCCAGGCTGGAAAAGACCTCCAGGCTGCCCCCATCAGACTTGGTACGTCACATTTTTGATGGGACACCATCCAGCTTACTTTGGCATTGCAACTCTGCCGTCAACCAATGCCATACATGATCAGCACTACAGACATCTGTTGTTCATGCATGACAATGAATGAGTTATATCCATTTGAGTAGAGGAGTGTTAATAAGCAATTAAATAGCATAGCTAATCATTTATACACATTTTAACAACATACATTTCAGTCTGAAAAATATATAGAAATATAGCGGTATATAAGTACACTATCAGAATATTTAATTTTAATGTGATATGGAGTTTTGGCCATGCCATCCGCTCCTACATCCAAAAAAGATATATCAAGCTTAACCGCCACCTGCAACAGTTACTGACATACAGTACAGTATGTATCTTAGACTTGTGGTGAGTTTGTTTTTATTTTCTCCTTGCCATTCTGAACATTGAAATGGGACATCCTTCACAATTAATTAGCCATTTATAGTCATGCATTAGGTGTGTGTTGTTTTTATGATGTCTTCTATTATAAACCAGTGGTTTGATTTTTTTCCGTGAAAGCAGATATTGAGTGATGTATTTTTTATAAACTACTCTGGTACCTAATAGCATAATTGTTAGATTCTGTTGTATTACACAAATGACCATCTGCTGCTGCACAACTTCACATATGGTTGCTTAATCCTTCACAACCCACTAAGGAATACAATATTTCTAGGTAATAAAGAGTTGCCTCCTACAGTAACCTTTATATGTCCATTTCTTCAATAGCCATTTTCAATACTTTTTATTATACTCTACACTATACAGGTGGTAAAGTCATATAGATAGATAGATAGATAGATAGATAGATAGATACTTTATTAAGCCCAAGGGGAAATTCACAATCCCAAGGGGAAATTCACAATATTCCAATCCAGTAAGTACTTGTGCACTGTATGTTTATGATTAATTTAACAATTTGTGTAGTTTCCATCAACTTTAATGGAAAATAAAATGGCATAAGTTGCAAACATCATTTTCACAATGGATTCAGGGTTACAGATGGAGTCTGT
Source organism: Erpetoichthys calabaricus (assembly GCF_900747795.2). Lineage (NCBI taxonomy): Eukaryota > Metazoa > Chordata > Cladistia > Polypteriformes > Polypteridae > Erpetoichthys > Erpetoichthys calabaricus. The sequence continues at coordinate 88,464,341 of NC_041399.2, read as the reverse complement.
AAAAGAGACATGATCGTAATTTGCTCAAGCGAGTTGTGGTAGTGATAGTATGTAATATAAATGTGACACTTCATCAGCTCAATATTTCAAAGAAACCTGATTTCCAAACTGCCATGTAAACCCTTATTCCAATTAAACTAATCAGGTTATTGGACTCTGATTAACAGAGGTAGACTTTTTCCCAAATAACCAGATTATGTGACCATGTTAACCAATAACAGGTTTACTGTTAAAGATTTTGTAGTCTGCACATGTCTGTTGCACTCTGTCAACCTGTGCATGTGTTTGTTTTGCACACTCTTTCAGTAAGTTTTCAGTTTTTGTTGCATATTGCTTTTGTTTAAATTGAACTGTTCCTTATCTGTAGTAGTGTGTAGAAGGTTTGGCTAATAAATGGATGTGTGCTTTATCTGAATAAACTGAATTGAACTAAAGTATGGATAGTTATAGCCAGGTGGACTGTGCCATTATATTATAACAACAACGAGACTTGATATAAGTGTGAAATATTCATGCTTATGCTTGCACTTCATTCCTCACTCAATTAAATATATTCTTAAATGGCAACAAATGTGATTCCACTACTATTTACACAGTCAGATGGTTCTTTTAAGACTGTTAAAAGTGATTCAACTGCAACATCGCTCAAAAAAATCGCCAATAAATACAAATAATAAAGTTTGTGGCAGGAGCATGTTAATATTAGGTTTGTAGAGTTTTTACTTGAGAGGATTTTAGTTGTAGTAGAGGAGAGCATAATACCATCATAATCCAACTGGAACTATAAGCTGTCTCTAATGCTACATGTATACTATTAGAGAAATTGTCTAGACTGCATGAATAATTGTCTCATCATTTACAAAATGGAAATTATATTAATGTCCTTGGCCCTCTCCAGTGGGATTTTTAAAGTACGTAAGTATAGTATTTACTGATCCTGTGTCTGTCAAAAGCATTGGAGGACACTTTATCATAGAGGATGATCTTTAACAGTGTCTAGAAAACTGGTTAGTAATATACAACTTTACATTTCATTATTGGTTACCATCAATCATGATTGAATCTCCGGATCAGGAAATTCCTCCATTTGTTAAATCATAATTGACAGCTGGACTGTGCCATGGAGCAACCACCTTTAACACATGATTTGCCTTGGCCTTGAGGACTAAGTTTATGAGTCACTGTTTTCTATAATGAAGCATTTTGTATTTTACCACCAACACAAGGAGAATGTGTTTCACTAACTATGCTAATTTGAACTAAATACACCAGGTTCATAAATACTAGTTTTTCCTATGAAAGATGAAATAAAAAAGGCATATGCAAATCATGGACTAAAATGCAAAACAGAATAGCTTGTTCAGGTACCTTTGAAATTATCAATAAAAAAGTACCAGTGGCATAACTAGAATTTGCTGGTCCCTAATGCAACAAGTAAATTAGGCTCCACTCATATGAAATTCAAATTAGTCCAATTTAATAAATGGTCACCACCCGTTAGATATGTTGAAAATATAAGCTACATTAAAAGATCAACAGTCATAATTAAGCTTTATGCATCTATGGGAATAATAACACCATTAACCTTTTAACTCTTACCTACTTGATATCAGAATGTTAATAATAAGGCATGTGAAACAACTACCATGTAGTTAAAAGTGGTCCTGCCCATCCGTATTGGTACAGTGCAAATATCCCCCTCACATATAATTGGTTCATAATATTGAGAGTGAGGTAGGTTGTAATGATTTGCAAAAGATGTTCCAGTTCTGTTTTGGGTATCTTCTGTATAATATTAATCTTCCCTTTCCCTTCTAAAATCTATTGTGCTGAACTAATTGTATAGCTCTCCAACAGTAAGCTGCTTGAATCTTTCCTGTCAGGTTTTTCAACCCATTACAGCACTGAGGCTTTTTTTTTAATATGTTGTGAATAGCCTTCTTCTTACTGAGAATGCTGGATCTCCGTCAGTACTAGCTTGTCTTGATCTAATTACTACCTTTCATACTGTTTAACTTTCCACTCTACTGTAGCACCTTAAGAATGATGCTGGACTTACTGGACCATACAATTCTTGGATGTGCTTCTCTCTGAATGCGCAGAGTCTGATGTGTTTGATAGGCAAGTTCTCATCCAGCTACTTCCTGTGGTGTTTTTTGAGGTTAAGTACATGGTCCATAACACTTTAGCTACTTCAAAATGCATCTAAAACTCATATATTGTTATGTATCAAGACCTTAACAAAGCCATTTTTGGTGTTAATAACACAAATCATCAACAACGTGGTCATTCATCTCTGTGTAATATTGCATATTAAGAGTCTTTGATATGTTGGTAAAATTACTTGTGAATAGAAAAGATTCACAGGTCTTATGCTGAAACATGCAATATCAAGAGAAATATGTCTTAATTAAGCCACCTCTGATGATTAAAAAGTGAAATTATTTTAGTGGGCCATATTGCAGAGTTGAATATGTTCTGTTTTGTATCCTTCAAGCACCTGTTTTGTTTATCATTTGCCATAAATTAAAATGCTTGATCTGTCTGGCACACCAGCACTTCATATGGACAACCACCCATTCACACCACTTTAGTGATGCTTTGCAACTGTTATTAACACCAAAAAGCCTTTGTTAATGTCTTGTTACATAACAGTATATGAGTAAATGAAGAATGTTTAAGGACTGAAACTAAAATGTCTTTTTTGTTTTTGAATTCCTACAGTACATATCAATAGCACAGTCTCCTGTTTCAATCCTGTGCTTGCTAACAATATTCTGCTTAGCTTACCTGTCTCATTTTTTCTTTATTGCCTTCCTGAAACATACTTATAAGGATATCCACTAACTTTCTATGCCTTCATGAGAACAAAACAAAACTGTTTTTTAAGCATTTCCAGAACAATTCAAAAAGCATATCTGGACTTTGACTTCTACCTTCATCATCTGTGACCAGTCTAGGAGTTACGTTTGACAGCTCACTCAATTTTGAAAGCCACATCACTGCAGATGTTAAGACATCTTTATGTGACTTGGTGAACATTGCCAGAGTCAGACTCTTCCTTTACTCTTCTGATGTAGAACTACTTTGTCATGCCTTCATCACCTCTAGTGTGGATTCATGCAATTCTCTTTTATTGGTTTTTGTACTGGTGAAAACACAGACACATTAGTAGTCAAAAACAAGTCTGCCAGCTCATTCTTTACAAGAAATAAATAAAAGAAAACATGGGTATTTCTTGGCAACAGTGTTATTAGTTAGTACACTGCTCATCTACTTCATTGTCCTGTTCAGTATGCTTTTTACTTATGAACACTTTAATTATAACCTGTAATTAGAAGTTATTTAATTTTCTCTTTATTTTGAAATGTATCCTTGTTTGTTTTCTGAAGCCCCTTACAACAGTATATTATATTAATGCACTATACAAAATCAAGATAAATTAATAGTACAAACTATAAACACATTTGTATTTGTTTAAATCATAAAATGGCTTGTATGGTTACATTTTTATTTAAACAGTATTTACCAATTTAATAATTGTGTTATTTATTTAGAGCAAATTCCTGTCACAACTTGTTTAGTTACATTGTGTTTTTTAATCCATAAAATGGCATACAGGTATGTGAACATGATTTTACATATTTCACTTTTTCCCCCAAGATATTTTTCTTCAAATATTCATTATTATCTGAGGAATTAAGAAAAAAAATTTAGGGGTGTTAGACACACTAGAGTCTTTCCAGCAAAAGAAGATTGACATGCAGAGATACTGCAACCATTATTCGATTTTCTGTCCCGTCATACTAGTAATATTTTAACAGACAGACTCTATAATGCTGCTTACTGTCACCAAGAACAAATGTTTATTTCTGCCCACAGACCCCATTCCTTGCAGAAAATAAGCTGCAGCATCCTCCATTGGAATCCAGTGAGAACATAGACACCTACCATATATATTCACGTTTAATTTCTCCCACAGATAAGTCAGGGTTTGATTTTAACATGTAATTTCCGGTATTTTATAATGTTGGTCGTATAAGTCGAATGCGGAGAGTACACGCTATTGGTCCAAGAAATTATGATATGCCACCTTAGAGAGTAACCACGGAGCACACTGCCTTTTTTCTATGTATTGTGCCTACGTGACCACACGGTAATACCCGAACTATTCCAAAGCGACATTTGCACTGTTTTGTGTTTTTTGTATCTCACACTCTCATACACCTTTATAGTCAGAGCATCCCTTATCTACGATGGAGCGTTCGATCAAAAGAGAATATGAAGCTGATTTTAAAATTAAAAGTCATTGAAGTGGCAAAAGCAATTGGTAACTGCGCTGCTGCAACAAAATTCAATGTATCTGAGAAACTGGTACAAGATTGAAGGAAGCAAGAAGATGTTTAAAACAATGTACTTTTGAACGGGTGTATAAGTTGGGGTCTGATTTTATGATCGATTTTTTGGGTTTCAAGACCCAACTTATACGTGAGTATATACGGTACTGAGACTTGATATTAAATCTCCTTCTCAAACATTTTACTACTCTGAATACTGCAATGCAGACCAACCTCACTGATATATGTGACGAGTTGAAGACTATTAAGGAGGAGCAGATGAAACTGAACAGTGATGCCCGAGCATTACAGTCTGTTGTATCTCATCAAAACTTGGAGCTGAACACTCACTGACTTGACTTGAAAAATAAACACGTTGATCAAAAAAACAGGGCTCGAAGAGATAAGTTAAGAATTGTGGGGCTTAAACAGGGGTTCAAGAAGGTCAATCCAATTTATTTTTTCACTCAAATTTGGCCAAGTCATTTCTGAATCTCTCAGACTGTGCTTCCAAGATCACAAGTGCTCTTTGGGTGAATGCTGTCCATGCAGATTTTGCTGGTGTTTTGGTCTCTTATAATTACATTTGTGAGGTTTTTAGACAGCCTGATAATTCTGAAGGAGGCCTGTTTTGTTAGTTTCAAAGGCTCACAGATCCACTTTTTCCCAGATTTCAGTTCTTTAACCACACAGCACAGGAAGGCCGAAATTTTCAGTACTCTGTACCGCAAACTTGAAAATAAGTTTCATATCAGTGCATTCCTTAAAGCTATTGATTTAACCAGTTTTATAGAATCTGCCTTTGAGCTGTCTGTTATATTCTGTATAAATTGTCAGTATTTCATTTTGTAGCATTTACATGCACTGGCATTAAATGTGGTGACCTTTTGCACTGTTTATCTATTTGATTGGTTTGGAGAGGTGGAGGAGCAGAAGTCTTAAGACGTTTTCAGTACCACGGTGAGTTACCAGGTAACACGTTTAATCTTCTTCCTTCAGTTTCTTTCCTTTATTTCTAGCATGTTCTCCAAATTGTACATACTATTGTTAGGCATCATAGTAGTTACACAGTGTGGGCTGTTAGCTGTTGTGGATGGTTTGTGGGTTGATCGGTGTTGGACGTGTGGGACAATTGGGTTTGGGAGGAAGCCTGAGCTGAGGAGATTCCTTGTTATTCTTTAAGTCCCCTCTTCTCCAGGTGCTGGATTTTCCCAAAAATGTTTACCCCTTGGCTAAGGATGGAAAAGGGTGGGTTCAGTTCTTTGCTATTTTATGGTTGTAATATCTCTTGTTTTTTGTTTTTAATTGAAAAAAAGCTATCAGAAAATTCAAACTTTTACAACAAAATTAAAACATAACATTAAAAAATATGAATGTCCAGAAGTAAAAAAATTTGCCAAATAAAGCATAAACAGAGCATCTCAGATAATCCAGACTTCAAAAAATACCAAAAACATCCATAGAAAAAATGTTTTTGAGGCAGAAACATAAAACTGCTTTTGTGACATTTTAAGTATGTCTGCATGAGTGCCACTACCCCTAGTCACACATTGCATCATAGTAACCAAACTTACAGATTGTGTGTATTATTGTGGAAATATACATAATTGTAATTTTGATTGGGAATAAACAAGTCACAGCAGTGGCCTCCTCTTGAGGTCTCCCATAATAGCTTGCAGCCCACTCACCAGGGATAACTTTTGTGCTGCCTTCACTCCTCCAGAGTTCCTTTATAACCGGTTAGCACTTGCTCAAGCACACATCTTGGGTGCCCTGGCCTGAATGCTCATGTTGTGTACTTGCTTGTAGACACTCACTTTTGCATATACACTTGTCACAGCATCCAGGTCAAAGCAATGACAGACAAGAACCGAAATATCATTTAATTTAAATTTGATATTATTAAGTGTTAAATGTTTAGGAATACAGATGTCATGTAATACAGTAGGGCTCTAAGCTTCACCAATAAGAACATTTAAATATTTACTTTCCAAAATGATATACAGCCGCCAAGAGAGACACTGGCATCTAGTAGAATCAAATGCATTTGCAGTATATTTACATTAGTCTTCATGTTATATGTTATTTGCCATCTAGTTTTTTTGATGGCTGAGTGTGATGCAGAGGTTGAAATCCACCAAGTAAATAAGCTGTATTCTTCTTTCACCTTGGTGACCGCTATGCAAATGTGTCTTTATTTATTTCTGGATGTCATCAATTAAGGCTTTGAACCGAAACAAAACAAGGGCATTCTGCATTGCATTGGCTGGCCACACAATTACACTGCTAAACTTGATGACTTCAAAACTGCATGACTCAGTACAAAGAAAAATAAAATATAACAAAGAATAAAATAAAAATGCTAAGATTAATTCCTGACAATTGGTGCCCAGCATATACTTTTCAGAATGGGGGGGTGGGGGGGAGGGGAATGCAAGGAATATTAGTGTACTTGTGTTATTTTCAAGTAATTGGTTTCTTATAATTTATTAATGTTTAGTTTAAGTTTCCTGTAAAATAATGCCCCAGTAATGATCAAAGTAAATGTAACACTCAGCTTTTAACTGACTGACTTAATCTGCACTGTTGCCAGTGGTGGAATCTGCCCATGATACATGGAGACCAGCTCAAGATTGTGCCAGTGAATAAAATCAGTTGATGCATAAAATATGCGGCAGCTTATAAACAAAACATAACAAATAGTAATTTTAAATTCAACCATATATAATAAAAACTCTCCAAATATTATTTTTCTTTTTACAGAAATAAGTGTGTTATCACAAATAAAGTACTAATGCATGTATTTGGGCAGAAAGGCATTCATTTTAAATGTGATGTAAATATGCTCTAAGATTGTCATGTTGAGCTTCAATCCTTTTCAAAGTTAATTCAGTTTCTACAAGGAAATGGGATACAAATAAGAAACGTGAAAAAATACACAGCCCTCCAGCCTTGACACCCTAAGAAGGCAAGGAACCCCCCCCCCCCCCCACACCAAAAAAAAATGATCGAAATCTTGAGAAAGGCAATTCAGTTAAGTTGGGCATGCAATGGGTGTCAAAAATGGAGTAAACATAATTCAAATCCTCTTCACTGAGATAGAGTGCCAATCTACCACCTCAGAAATACAATAGTACATATATATATATTTGCAGTTGGAGATCCACCAAGGGAGAAAAAACGAATCACGTATCATAAAATAGTTTTATTCCTGAGCTTTCAACCCCTATCAGGGGTCTTCATCAGAGGATAATGCTTAGACTTACAAGAATCAAAGGCAATATTCTTGTAAGTCTAAGCATTATCCTCTGATGAAGACCCCTGATAGGGGTTGAAAGCTCAGGAATAAAACTATTTTATGATACGTGATTCGTTTTTTCTCCCTTTGTGGATCTCCAACTGCAAATATGCAAACCGTATCACAGACCTTCTCTTCCATATATATATATATATATATATATATATATATATATATATATATATATATATATACTGTATGTATAAATATATATATATATATATATATATATATATATATATATATATATATATATATATATATATATATATATATATATATATATATAAAACTAGAGTGCTTCACCCCCTGCTCGCTTCGCTTGCCAACCCCTTCCCCCCCCACCGCCAGCGTTGTGATAAGAGTGGCTGAACGCACCCCAAGGAGATGCGGCCGCTCCTCAAAACCCCTCTTAAACAGTGACACAATGGGAAACATATACAGTTTTTGTTTTACCTCCTCTTTGCTTGATCTGCTGCTGGCTTGCTGCTGCTGCCGTGCTGCGTGATCTGCATTTCGCTCACCTACCCCTTCTGCACCTCCACCAGCGCTACGAGCCATTATGAAGAGGGGGGCTGAACGCACCCCAGGGAGACGCAGGCCACTCCTCTGCAACCACTCATAAATGGTGATACAATGGGAATCAAATACATTTTTTTTTTACTTCCTCTTTGCTCGATCAGCTGCTGGCTTGCTGCTGCTGCCGTGCCACATGATCTGTATTTTGTCTCTCTTTTCCCCCAGACATCCTCAAACAATCTTATTTCGCTGTGCTGTTATTTCACCGAGTAATATTTTCTGTTTATTTGTGCTAATGTGATCTTTACTCTCCTTTTTTTGAGACCTTCAAATTTTCCTACTTCTATTATCTCTAACCTGCTCTGCATGTGTATCATGGGACTTGCTTCCAAAGGTTGTAAGTAAGACGTGACTTGACCATCTTGCGGGACGTGAAAGTGTCTCTGTCTCTCTTCAAAACATCTCTCTTCAAAAGATCACGTCTCATCGCAAGTTTTTTTTTTTTATAATAGGGAGATGTATATATTGTCACATTTGGCATAAGGGATTAAATAATGCTTTTTCTCTCTCCCCTCCAGATCCTCCAAATAGATGTCTAACTCCACCTTCACTTCCAGAACCTTCTCTATCTGTGATCTCACTTTCAGTTCCAACCCCTTGGACATACCCCTTGCTCCTCAGCTGCTATAAAGACAGACACTTTGCATTGATTCATCGATCCCATCTTGGACACAGATCGAAGTGACTACTCGGCTCCATTGAGCTTAACTATATTTTCCTTTGTAGAAATTTGAATATACGGGGTGGAACCCCAAACCTTTTTATCTATCCTTTTGTCTCTTCTACTATATATAAGTATAAAATATAAAATGAATGAGTTTGAAGTCAGTAGAGGAGCAGAGGCAAGAGCTCAACTGGTAAGGATGATGACGTGATCAGTGTGTTGTGAAAGATGAAGGCTGAAAGGTAGGAACTAATTAGAGACTTATTGGATAGCCTTGAAAAATAAATTTAATCCCAGAGCACCCAATCTTGTCACAGCTTCCATCATCACCACAAAATTCACTACCCTATGGATTGTATTAATATTAGTGCTGCTGTCTGATTAAAAAATATAATTGTGATTAATCACACAATTAAAATTTTTAATCATAATTAGCTTTTATTCACAATTTGCTGTATTTTCTTCAAGCACATTAATATGTTTCAATAAAGCAGGAATAACTCTGTAATTAACCTTTAATACAAAACAGTTTTAATAGACACATCTATGCATATTACATTTTTTCAATTAGTTTATTGAACAGTTTTGTGTAATAGAAACAATTGAATAACAGTGAAACATTAATCAGTCAACAGCTCTAAGTAAATGTTCACAAAGGACAAGTGTTGGGAAATGTTACTTTTAAAATTTACTTAGCTACATTACTCGTTACATATAGTATAGTTACGTATTATAAAATTTAATGTGTAACAAACTTTGCTTTTCCTTTGCGTTATTTTTTTCTGCTAGTAGATACAGTATATGAAACCCATACTTGTAATTAAAATATTATATTTCCTTGAACAAAGAAAAGAATTTTGAAATATTCATTACAACTTCATTCCTGATCAAGAAAGACTGCAACATATGGTAAAACAGAACAGACTGAAAGAAAAACTTTTAAATATGTACCATGGTTATGGAGCACGATAGGGTTATTTGTTTTGATGTTTTAAATTGCACATTGTGATTAAATGTATCATTTATGAATTAGTAAATAAATCTAACTATCTTAACCTTCATCCCAAATTGATGGAAATATTAATGTGATCAATTTGCACTGATTATTGCCTAATTTTATGGGTTAGATTATAATATAGGCTAATGTAGATTATAATGTAGGCTACAGTAGGTAACATAGAACTAAACAGCTGCGTGGAGCACTTTGAGTAGTGAAAAAATTGCTATATAAATGTTAAGAATTATTATTATTATTAAACTAAACGACAACACCATACCATGTTTGCTTTGGGGGACATCTGAGTGAAGTATAAGGAATTAAGTGGTTCCACTCTGTGTCATTCCCTTTTTACACGGACATGAATAGCATCTGCAACTTGCTGTTTCAGGTCAGATGTTCCTCAGGAATAAGGCTGACCCACTGATATTCTGTGTCCCACTCAGACCTATATCTCAATATCTGCTTTTACGGATGGACTTGGATTAGGAGAAATCATCATAGCAATGTATACACAGCATGTCCTGTCTTGTTGTGTACGTTCTGCTATACCATTCAGTGTGACTTTTTTTTTACCATCGATGTGTGAACACAGTAATGCTGACCTGTAATCTCACTAAGTGCACAGAGCTTGTCTGTCTGCCACATTATCATGCCACAGAAATTAAACCTATTCACTCTGCTTATATAACTTGCTTGATTTTAACTATTTTTATTTTGTTCCTGATATGTACAAAATCACTGTATTGTTTTGTAATGGAAACACAACACATCCCAGGTTGCACATTTTGCACTGTAGTAGTTAGCAGGGGTCAGCTATGAATCAGTGATGCCTGGATTACAAGGGCCTTCAGGCTGTTCACATACAGACAAGCTATAAGCAATGTGAAGAGGAAAGCTTTCGTGTCATTAGCCGAGTTCCCTGTCTCGCTCAGCCCCCATCATACTACAAAGCATTGTCTCCAGACTGGTTTAAAGGATGCAGCAAAGAGTGATGGTCCGAATGAATGGAATGATCATATATTTTACTGATGTGAACTGGAAGCAAGGTCATTCCATGATGCAACATGGAGAGCAAAGGGTGAGATTCAATATGTAACTGCAACTCTCCAAAGAATTCAACGGTCAGAGCACCAGAGCATGTGTGTTGATAATGTGTTATATAAATTTGGAAACTGTGAGTAAACAACATATTGCTGCTAATCATTTAGCATTTAATAAGGTACTTTAATTAAATGTGTACATCTCATTTAGACATATTGTCAATTAATGCTTTTTCAAGTGCAAAATAAGAAAGAACCTCTGTTATGTAAGATGCTACAATAAAGATTGGATTATTAAAGATTTAAACAACTCCCACTCAGTCCCACTAAAATGTCGCTTAGATCAAACAAATCTGTTTAATTTCGGTTTGATCCTTACCTATTTTATTTAACTTATTTATTCAAAGATTTCCCTGTGCTATTTTGACTAAGTAATTTATTGCATCTGTAAAATACCATTGAAATCTGATTTTTTGTTTTACTGTTGTATTTCTATTGTATTTGCATACTACTAACAGCTTCACCTGGTCATAACCCCACAGCTGAATTAAATAAAAAATTATGATCCAAACACAATCAATTTTCCCACTTTAAATTTACAGCAGCTAAAATCAACATGTGGGGATTACAGATAGTTTGCTTCGAAGGCCACAATGGATTACTTTCTTACTGGAAGTTTTGCTTAGACAAGCTATGCCAAACTCCATATGAACTCTGGAACTTTACTCACAATTCTTTTCATACAAAACAGTGGCGCGAGACCAGCACTTGAAGTGAGCCGGAACTCACTGGTTTGCAGTACCAGTACCTTTGCAATTTCTATATAGAGTACTGGCACCACTTTTTAGCTTACTACTGGGGTGCTCGGGACCTTCCCAATCCCCACTGTTTGATCAAATGTTGCTGTTTCAATCACTGACCGATGTTTCATGGGGAACCTACCTAGACTTCCGGCACCTTTTTTTAACTATACCAGTAAGTAACAACACCTTTTCTTTGTGTAACACAAAGATGCCGGAGGTTTCATGGAAGTCAAATGTTATTGTATCACCATAAACAGGGTACTGCCAGTCATTTGGTTCTACTTCAGGCACTGTGTGAGATCCTGTGAGTGGCATTGTCAAAATTGTCATTGTTTAGTTCATTATTCTATATACAGGGTGGGCCACGGAAAAGTAGCTCGCCTCCAATACTAGTGCCACACTCTTTGGAGGAGACCGTAGGCACTTCACGACCAGAACATGAATAGTGGGCCCAATTTACTTCGAATCAACTGTGAATACCACGGTTTACCTGGATGTCTTTGAACAATTTAACAATCTAACACCAGAACAAAAAATGTACTACTTTTTCCAACAAGATGGGGCAACATGCCATACCTCACGTGACTCACTGGCACAGGTTCATGAACTGTTTACAGAAGAGCGAACTGTGAGCAAGGGGTTATGGCCACCACATTCCCTGGACTTGTTCTCATGCGATTTTTATCTGTGAGGAAATTGTAGCGGGGCTACATAGTTAGTGTTGTAAAATGTCAGTACTGAGTGCGTCTCATTTCCATTGTCCCGTTTGCTGTTTATGTGTGTTTATCAGTAAATGCCGTCCCCGTAAAGGTGGAAGAAGACCACAGCCTCTAACCTGGAAAACACCTGTTCATTATTAATCAATTACAACCGTCACAGGACTATTTAAGTAATCAGAGAAGAGAGAGGAGAGAGAGAAGAGAGGAAAAAGGAGACCATTTGTTTTCAACCACGTATCAACTTACTTGCTGTTTTTCACATCGCGCCTGTGCACCAGTTTGTTTTTCATTTTGCTGGACTGTCTTCCATCCTTCATCTACTGAGACCCCAGGGTCGATTCGTCATCCACCATACACTGAGGAATCATGGTGAGGTTGCTCCATTTGCCGGGAAAATCAAACAACGCATTCATCTCTAGTTCAGACATCCGTATTCAGGACAGTTTTTATAACCGGACTCAAGTTCACGATCATTCCGTATATCATTCATTGTTGTTGTTCGTTGTTTGTTATATGTTACAGGGGCAAGGGAGGGTTTTGTTGTATTTATATATGTTAGTGTCTCGTTATTGATGTGGTGGAGGGATATTTATATTTATATGTTTCTTTCTATTTTTGCATTTGTCTTGTTGTTTCATTTTAATACATTTAATCAGTATAATTTTACATATCTGCTTTTGTGAGTTTATATTTACACCATCGATTATGGAGAAAAGTGTACTTTGTTAGAGGTACAGCTTGATAGTTAGATTCATTCTCAGTAAATAATCCAGGCCACAGGTCTTGGAGGTGTAGCTGCCGGCTGGGTAAGGGGTCGGCCGTTACAAAAGTTAAAGCAGAAAGTGCACGCCAACAATCCACATACCCTGGATGAACTCAAGGAAAACATCACAAACACTATCCGCAGCATCACTGTTGAAGAGCTGCAAGCAGTGTCAGCTGACATGCTCCGACATGTCCAAAAGTGCTTAGATGTGAATGGGGACCACTTTCAACATCTGTTGTAACCTTTGGGTAAGTGAATAAAAACGATCCACTTGCTCATTCATCTTGTCATTCTATCTCTGGAGGTGGACTACTTTTCTGTGGCCCACCCTGTATTTTTTCTTAGATCATATATATTTCTCTTTTATGTTATCTCGGTGTATAATTTGCATTATAATCTTAGGGTAGAATTACTGGACCACAACTCAAACAAATCAGAAGAAAAGTTTCTCCTCTGACACAGATTATTCCTTTGGTGCAGCCCTTCAGCTTTCACATTCTTCTGAAAAGTATTATTTAAACTTTTTCACTTTAAAACAAGAGCATATTTTTATTAGAACTTTACATCCAGACATTGCTATTTTATATAATTTATTTTCACTTATATTTTCTGAGTGTTATTCTGTTGTATTAAATATTCCTTTGCATTTAAGTTTTTATACTTTGCACATTTTAAGTGACTGAAGTAATAAAGCAAATACAGGGCGGCACGGTGGCGCAGTGGTAGCGCTGCTGCCTCGCAGTTAGGAGACCCGGGTTCACTTCCCGGGTCCTCCCTGCGTGGAGTTTGCATGTTCTCCCCGTGTCTGCGTGGGTTTCCTCCGGGCGCTCCGGTTTCCTCCCACAGTCCAAAGACATGTAGGTTAGGTGGATTGGTGATTCTAAATTGGCCCTAGTGTGTGCTTGGTGTGTGGGTGTGTTTGTGTGTGTCCTGCGGTGGGTTGGCACCCTGCCCAGGATTGGTTCCCTGCCTTGTGCCCTGTGTTGGCTGGGATTGGCTCCAGCAGACCCCCGTGACCCTGTGTTCGGATTCAGCGGGTTGGAAAATGGATGGATGGATGGATGGAGAACACTTGGTGTGGAGAGTTAGCCAATTCTTTCACACAAGGTTAGTTGCTGTGGAGGGATGCCTCCAACAGTGAGCAGTTTGCAAAGGAGTAAGCGACATTAACTAAGTCGAATTAGCCTCCAGCGCCTGGGTATGTCAGATTATGGTATCTTGGCTATATCCAGAGACACACATATGGATTGCTTCAGCCATATACACTGAGGTCCTGTTGGAGTACTGAGGAGTCTGTGCAGGCATCACTCATAATTTGTTTTGTTATGTTTATTTCATTTGAAGGTGTGCATGTGTAGGTCAGTCCATAATGAACTTAGTGAGTGCTACTCATCCCACAATAATACAGTATTCTAGTGCTGAGGCATTGGACCGTGTATGATCTTCCATGTCATAGCAAATCTTGAACTGGTGAGTTCATAACATTCTTATCTACACAGAAGTTCTAATTAGAGATTAGTTAGGTTATATTAGTTGTTCTTATTTTCCTGGTCTTGCAATGTTAAGTAAAGTTTGGGTTGCCCACCATTACTTTAAAGTGCTGAGTTAAGCACCTTGTAAGGTGCCATGTACTACACAAAATTGTACTGTGGACGGTATTCCTTTAGTGCAGCTGTCACTTTTATTAATGAAAACTGCAGGATATTTTAGGAGTAGTCCATTATAGGCTAATGTCTTGATGTAATGGCTGTTATTATGTTATTCTCTGCACTTTGAAGAGGTAGTGTATATATGAAATGATGTGTATGAAAATACTGTATTTTATTGTTATAGAATCACAACACAAAATGTTCCATGTTGGACATTTGGCACTGTGGTAGCCAGCAGGGATCAGCCATAAATCAGTGATGCCTAGATTACAAGGGCCTTCAGGCTGTTCGTGTACAGACACGCTGTAAGCAATGTGTAGAAGAAAGCTTTCAGGTGACGTTAGCTGAGTTTCCCCTTCTTGCTCAGCCCCATCATTACTGCACAGCACTGTGAGTCCCAGCACATGCTACCAATAAATATGTATATTTGATTAGTTATACAAAATCTGGTAATGAGTAACTAACTTGCTAACTGAATACAAAATGCTTGTCTTTTGGGTACATTTTATACAGCTTCCATGTGTATGTAGTTTTAGCAGTTTTATTTATTATTATTATTATTATTGTTTCTTACATTTCATTAATGCTTTGCTCTCTCAAAGCCACTTCAACCACCACCAATGGACAGCATCCACCTTGTGGTTGCAACAGCAGCCATTTTTGTGCGAGTATGCTCACCACACATTTGCTATTATGTGGTAAAGGGGTGAGAGATATTAGGAGGCCAGAATAACATGGAGGGCAATTTAACCAGGACACCAGGATACACCCTACTCTTTACAAAATATGCCCAGGGATCTTTAATGACCACAGAGACCACAGAGAGTAGTCTTGTTCAATGCACTGGCGCATTGGAGCCTACACAAAGAACACAGGATATGCACCCCCTGGTGCCTTCTCCAGCACCTCTTCCAGCAGCAACCCAAACTTTTCTTAGATGGTCACCCATCTAAGTACTGTCCGGGCCCGAACATGCTTAGCTTCAGGTGGATTACTGTTCTGAAGAGCATGTGGTATGGCTACTTACCAAATATAGTACATCTAAAAATAATTTATGCTCATAAAAGGAAAAAGTCAAAATTAGATCTAAACCACATTCTTATATATAACTGATTACATACATATTAAGGGGGATGGCAGTAAGGAGACCCGAGTTCACTTCTTGGGTTCTCAGTGGGTGAAGTTTGCATGTTCTCCTCGTGCCTGTGTAGATTTCCTCCAAATGCTAAAGTTTCCTCCCACTGTGCAAAGACATGCATGTTGGATGAACTGGCGATGCTAAATAGGATCTTGTGTGTGTTTGGAGTGTGGATATGTGTGTGTGTGTGTGTATGCCTTGAGATGGACTGGTGCCCTATCCAGGGTTTGTTCCTGCCTTGCACCCTTTGTTAGGTAGGATAGGCCCATCACCCCCTGCAACTCTGGTCTGGATTAGAAAGTGACATGACATATTACGTGAATGGTCTCGATCATACCCATAAATGGTAGTGGGGATTAAACCAGCAACTTTGTGGTGTAAAGCTCAGTCCCTTATAACTAGTCCATGTTGCCTATTAGATAATAAAGTTAATTTGATGTACTTTATTTAACATATCTGCAGCCTGCATTGATATTCACACTAAGTTTATCCAAATTATAGTAGTAGGTATATGCAATGAAACTGACACGTGTAAAAATAGATTTTATATTTAAATTATCTTTGTAAAACCAAGCAACTGGGGGTTTAAATTATTTTAAATGTGTAGTTGAAGTACTGTTTAAAATGAGCATTTAAAAAAGTATTTTTAATATTATTTCAAATACAGAACTTCTTTCATTAAAACATAGCATCTTTTATAAATTTCGACTAATATGTGGGCTCTACTTTGGAGTCATCTCCTAGTTGTTAATAAATATATTTGACGCTAATCACACAATTAGCAGTTACATGAAGTGCCAGCTGATACTCATCTGTCTGAAGTGCATTTTATTTTTAATTTGTGGATCCAAAGCCAACGTCTAGATTTTAGGTCTATTTTTAAACATGGCTGTCACCTAGCAAGCATTGCTCATGACCTGTACTGTTTGGCTTCTTAGTGGTATGCCTAGACAGTGGCACCACATGTTGTAGTTTATTCATGCATCTTCTCTTTTTTTTAGCTTGTAATCTTACAGGTTGTACTGTGATGTTAATTAATTATACATCTTTTGACAAGCCCACAGTAATTCTCTGTTTGCTCTTTGTTTGCTGACATTTGCATGTTTGACTTCTTTACTGAGGGCAAGAGCAAAAGAGAATTCTGTTTTCTTTTACACATATTGAAATAAAGCAAATAAATATTTTTAATCTGTACTGTGTATCTGTTCTAAATTATTAATATACATACATATTATGTTAAATGTTTTTAAAATATATTATCTACTAAAAAATACATTTAAATATATATTTTTTGAGGTATGTAAACATTTGTAACATGCACCATTTTTTGTCCTAACATAATAGTGATATTTAAGCCAGGAGGGGTCACTGCCTGGTGCAATAGCTTGCTGAGTTAGACTTCAGGTTCCATTCACCGCGAATTTAAATAAACAACTTCAGGAAATAGATAGGGAGATGGATTCTTACCCATTACATTTATTCAGATATGTTTTATCTTAAACTACTTGACCCCTACAAGAGCCTGCACATGAAATTCTGACGCTGTAGGCAATTGTGTCATCCCTTTGAATTGCCAGCATCACATCCAATAACCAGAAATACAATCAGAAAGGGTAAATATTGTAGAGCTGCAGCACTTCCACTTTAAACACTTGTTACGTGTCCTGTAGTGCAGTCTGTGCCCTACAAAAACTCCAAAACTTCAATGAATGTTTGATATACACATCCTGCACCAAGCCAAATCTCCCAGTTACGCGGCATCTCACAAACAAAAACCCAACAAGCAACATAATTAGCCAATTAACTAAAATGCGCTATTACAGTAATTATGTGATTACGCGCTAATAACTTCCAGCCCTCGAAGAAAGGTGTTTCATGGGCCTTTCACAACATCCCAGGTCACTCTGCCACAGCAGGGGACTTGTTTTTTTTTTTTTTGTGACAAGTTATGTGTGATATTTTCTTTCTTTTATGATATTGTGTGCATCCTGCACTTGATGGTCAGCACATGATGCTGCTGTTTTTCTTGTCTTTCGTATGATCGGCCTGTGCAATGTGTTCCATAGGGAGTGGCTTGAAATGTGGCTGTCACAAAACACAGCAACCCAGATACCTCTGCCAAAGGTGATGCCACCTGTTGGGTGGCCTAACAGCATACAGGAGTTTGTTTTGTTTACAGAGTTTCTAACTTGTGTGGGAGTGTGCGTTGAACACGATCAGTCAGCCTGTGCAATGCACTGCACCAACAACAGCAATCACCACATTGCTTTTCCTGTCAGGTATGTCTTACACATTGTAATGCCGCAAAGTCCCTATTATAGTCTTTAGTGGGAACTTGGGGGACATGAATTATCAGGACCAAGAATCAGTGGGACAATAAAGGAGGCGGACACAGCTGATGTAACAACTAAAAACGGTGTTCTATTGAAGAAAAACGAGTCCATAAAGAAATGATAAAAAAGGTACACAAGAAAATGTGAATTAAGCTCCAAAATCTGCTTTCAACACATGGCACGCACCAATAGTAATGTTCAAAAAAAAAAAACAAAACAAGCATCTATCCCCTTTTTAATAAGCTCTTAGATTACTTTCTCCTCCTACCCAAAAACTCAGAGTTAAAGCTGATTTGTCCTGGCAAATCGGAATACCTGTCTATTCCCTGTTGAGCATGCTGACCTTCTCCTGGTCTGAACTGAACTACTCCGTTTCTGACATAAAGACCGGCTTTTACACTGGGTCAACCATCACCTGACTCGTGCCTAATGCCCCTTGCGCTCCCCAGACATGCACCTAGCCTAAACGTTATATGTGCCAACTGTGCCACACGTGCCTACATTGCCGACACTCTGCACTACATTCTTCTGTTATGCCGGCATACCCACTTGAGGGCCCTTCGCATGGAAATACGTACCAACCCATCCACTCCAAGCCCAACTCCCCACAGCTGCTCCATTTGTGCACCAGAGGAACAAACCGGTAAGTAACAAGTTGTTTTTTTTTCTTTTATTATAAGGACGGTGCATGCAAATATACAATAACGGATCCAAGTACTCTTAACTTACTACATTGGGTGGCGTTTCCTCATACACATGCATATCATTTCAGGTATGCATGCGCCTCTCGCGAAACACAACACCTCAGGTCACTCTGTCAAGGTTACTGTAATGTCCTTAACTGCCATCCAATGCCGCTGCGGCTCCCTTCCTGGTAGACATGGAGCATGCTTGTGAAGATGTTGTTTTCTTGTCAGCTCTGTTGAGTAGCACAAACTGCCATGCTTTTCATGTCAGCCAAGGGGCCTGTGTGGATTTCTGCTTGCCATTAAAAGAAGTCAAAGCCCAGTTTCATAGCTGACACATCCAATTCATGGGTCATATTGCGTGTATCACACCATAAGCTATTGATGGAGATCAAGATCAAGGTTCAAAGTTCAGGGGTTCAAGAGGTTTTACAAGACAGACACACTGACATATTAATTAAACACACCTTTTAGTGCGCACACCCAGACTTTAAGGTCTGCAAAGGTTTTAACTGCATTTTCTACTTCGGTTTTATTGTGCCATTTCATGCTCTGTGGAAATTGTAGCCAATGCATTAAGACTTAGTTTGTCATTATATTGTGGAGTTTTTTTGGTTTAATTTATTTAGTTTTAGCGGTTCTTTTAGCACTCTAAACTTTCTGCATTCTCACCTGGTTGTTTTTGACATTCTACACTTCATTGTTAATTGACAATCTTTTACTTCTCTGAACTTGATTATAAAATCTGGAGTGGGCAATCTGAACTAAGACTAACACAATAGTTATCCATTTGACAAGATTAAAGAGAAGGATTAGTAGGATGACATGCTTTGCCATCATCTCTGTAATAGGTCACAGCAGCCATGTCACATGCAATTAAGAGGTCAACCATATGAAGCTAAGCATGTTTGGACTGAGCCAGTACTTGGATGGAAGACCAGTTAGGAAAAGCTTGGGTTGCTACTGGAAGAAGTGCTGGTGAGGCCAGCAGGGGGCACTTACCCTATGCTCTGAATGTGGATCACAATGCATAGTGCAGTGATGTGAACACTGTGCTGAAAAAATATAAAACTGAGGTCCTGACTCTCTGTGCTCATAAAAGATGCCTGGGCATCCTTCATAAAGAGTAGGGTGCATCTGGATGTCCAGGCTAAATTGCCCTCTATTGCCAAGTCATTCTGGCCCCCTAATCATCCCCTGTCTCTAACGGGCTCTCTCTCAAACATTTCACCTACAGTAATAGCTCAATGTGTGGTGAACATGCTGGTGCAAAAATGTCTACCATTACATCATTAAGGTGGATGCTACACATTGGTGGTGATTGAAGTGGCTCCCCAGTCACTTTGAAAAGTGCTTTGAGTAGTGCGAAAAGTACTATAAAATGTAAAGAATAATTATTATTATTAAGTGGTACATTTGGCTGCTGCACATTTGTTCAATGGCCGCTCTACTCAATCAGCTAGTTTGTGCAGCACAGCCTTGGCCTCTACTGAGACTTGTAAATTCTTTAGGACAGCTTAGCCATTAGCTAAACAAATGGGCTTGATGGATTGAATGTTCTCCTCTCGTTTGGCAAATTTCCTATGTTCTTATTTACTAGTACTATAGACAACATTGCATACTAATCACTGATTAAAGTCAACAGAACTTTTATGCTCTGATATTTTTTATAGCACACAGCTCAAAACAGGACTGAGGAGCAGCAGCAACAGGAGATCTGGTAGGTATTTGGTTTTAAAAGAAAAGAACTATGTGGTAATTCAATGCTAAAAAATAAGGAATGTTAGGGACAAAATGGTTCAGCTTTTTTTGGGTATGTATGATCAGCAGATAAAATGGCTCTGTAGCCAAATATCTTTCTAGTTGTATCTTTGTGGAGCTGTAATTGCATTTCTCCTTTCTCAGAACAATTCTGGCAGCCCCCTCCCAAACTATGATTTAAAATGTTTTGTCTTCACTTTTCTATGATTAATTCTTAATTTGTTCTGCTATTCCTTTCTTTTTTATCATAGCAACATTATTTCATAGTGTTAATTTCAACTATAACGCTATAAGCATTGATTGATTAGCAAACTTAAAATTCTTAGCAAGTACAATACTATTCAACATTTGTGGAATCAAATATTCTTGCTAAGAATAATTCTCTGTGTGTATGGCTTGAGATAGCCATCTAAATAATTTAATGCATCATTTAGGATAATGACATTTAAAGACCGAGAACAAATGGCCTCTAATCAACTTACATACACACACAGAAACTATGAATCTGACTTGCAGATTTGTCCAGAACTTTATTAATTAGTGTCATCTTTCTTGCATTAAAATGAGTAATTTGTAATTGTTTAAATGTTTAACATGGTAAAGCAGGACTCTGCCATCTCTTATTACCACAATACTTGGGCACATATTTACACTTTATAGGAACAAGCTAAAAATAAGCTAAAAGGGCTATACCTGACATTTACTAAAAGGGACAGGTTTGTATTTGTATCCAATACTTTCCTTAAAAATAGAGAACATTTAATTTAAAAAGTACATTTAGTAATAGAATTAGTGTAGAATTAATGTTTATAAGTAATTACACCTGCTTGTGCAAAATTGTTGTCCTTGTAAATCCTTTATTATACTCTGAGTAAATAAAAAAAAAAAATTTAAAGTTTCCAAAAAAAGAAAACATGGTCTGGTTTTTCTTCTTGGGATTGGCCTTACTCTGCTAAAGCTGTCTTTGTATTCTCTGCAAGTTCATTCCTTTAGTAAAGATTATCTGTCGCCATCAGCTATTATGAATACAAGCACTCCTATTCTCTTGTCATAGAAAAGTTTAAATCTTGTAGATAAATCAGACATTTAAGACATAGAAAAAAGAAAACTAAAAAAAGAATAAAATAGAAGTAAATGGTGTTTTTAGTCTGCAGTGATGCCAAGATATGGTACTGTTGCACTCTGAGAAAGATTTTATTGCATTGATTGTTCTAAACTGTGCTACGTTAAATTTTTATAATAATAAGGTATATGGAATAAATATGAATAAGGTTTGCAGTATATTGTACAAACTTATTAACTGAAAATACTTTATACAACAAAATATAATCAAAACACAGCATTACTTCCTTCTGTTTGTTCTCATACTCCGTTTTTCACCATTGCTAACTATGCTGCATTTGTTATGTGATTTTTGAATTCTGTTTGTTTTGTGATTAAATTTAATGAAAAATGAAACTTTCATGTATAAAATTATATTATAAGAAATGTCATTTGTAATATTTAAGTTTTGCCATAAGCTACCAGGATAGGCTTTATCCATAAATAATTATAAAAGCTGAATTATCCATAAATAGTATATATAAGGATGTAACAAAACATAACATTTTACACTCACTTAATCCAATTCAGGGTTGAGGGTAAATAGATGGATTTAGTAAGAAGAAATATGTTGTTATACTAGACAGCATCCTGACATTTTTTTTTAATTTTATTTATTAATTTTATTGTAATCATTCCATACAAATTTATAACAAAAAAAAAAAATTGAAGACAAATCAAACCCCACCCCTGAGAAGGAGAGCTTAGCCAAAGGAGAATTGCTTAGGACTTCTTAATAAGGCAACAATAAACAAAAGAAAGGAAGAAATATATATAGGTAAGTAATCCTGTAGTAAGTAGTAAGCATCCTGATATTTTATATAATTCTACATTTAAAAAGTAGGTTGTTATACATTAAATCAACTTTACAGACTCTTTTTTGTGACAGTTATCCAAAGTATACCTAAGCCCACCTGAAACATAGTAGAAAATCACAAAAATAGATTAATGTGGAATAATGTAATAATGATGCAGTAAGTGAGAAAAACATGCTCAGAATTTCTAAACATTAAATCAATAACCCAGCAGGCTCTGCTGTTTTTATATTTAAAGGATTATAGTAGCAAGCGAAATCATGCAGAAAATGTACTTTTAGAGAAATCTGCATGTGATGTATATCTACGCAAATGCTTTGAGGCTTCCTTTTACTGTAAAACATGGTTTCTAAAGTTCCAGAATGAAAGCACGGGGCACTTCCCTGGGTTCAGCTTTACACAGGGAGCTGAGATGGCTGCTAACACTCCACTCTGGAAGAATTTGGGGATGTGCTCCAGTAGGTCATTCAGGTAGACTAGGCTATGGCTTTGTGGGATTGTAGAATTTTATGGCTCTTTCTTTCAGTTGGTGCTGAAGCTGTTCAGTTGAGTAGTGGGCTGACAGCTCAGACTGTTATTGCCAGTCTTGATGCTGTTGTTCTTATTTCTTATGTCCCACCACTGGAGTTAATCCTGTTCCAGGTTTTATGATTTAAATCTTTTACAATAGTCTCAATTTACATTTGTGCTTTTTCATGTCCATAAGTCTGTGTGATGTAAGTAGCTATTCAATTGACAATTCACTACTCTACTAAGTTAGTTAGACTAACAGAGATTTAAGTTGGTAAGCCACTTTACTGCTCTTTGCTGGCACAATGCATTGCCAACTAGTCTTAACTAGTCATGATCTACTGCTAGTACACAGCATGAGGACACACTGCTAAACCTATACATTACATGTATCAGATTTATTGAATTCTATCATAATGTTTAAAATGATACAGCCAGTTCACTTCTTTCAGACATTATAGTTTTTGAAAATTATTCTGCACAGTGGAATTATGTAAAATGTTAGTTTAAAATATTTCATGAAGGTGATATTGTACTGGAAGAAAGGCTTAAGCAAACAGGCAGCACAAAGACCAAAAGTTATCTAATAAAAGCATCTGCTCTCAATTCATGCTTTATGTCGAGTGCTCTACTTCACGTGTCATCAGAACTCCTGTAACATTACAGCACCTTTTGTCTACATCAATTATTTGATTAACTAATTACCTTCAATAGAAAAATGCACACTCCACCTAGTGATGGTAATGAACTGAGCAATAAGACTCTACGATTTAAGCATATTTTCCCATTTTTATTTCGGTTTTTTTAACCAGGTTCTTTTACAGGTTCCACCCAATGAAACTCTGGATTCCTATATACAATTTTGGAAACAATATTAAAAGAATAGCAGGAATGTCCAACAAGGTTTGAGGCCTAAGTTGCTACAGCTGCCCCCGCTTCAACACTGGCACGGGGTCCACCAATCTGTGAAGAGAAAACACCTTTTAGGAATTGGAAAGAGCCCACCATACCAATGGAGCCATCCACCACTATCAGTGGTCAGATTTCTACTTCACAAGGAACTTCATTTAAGGTAAAACTGCCAGGTAGGTTTCTCTCCAGTTCCCTTCCAGCCAGGTTGTACTTCAGTTCCCTCCTCCACCTTTCACCTTGGCATAGCACAAAGACTCCAAGCCTTTTGGATTTCCAATACAAGGGTCCAACCCTTGCAGTTCATCTTGCCAGCCACAGTCATTGTCTCAGTTAAAAAAAAACTCAACCTAAGTCCCCAAAATTGGCTAGTTTACAATTACAACATTAAAATGAAAGTTATAAATAGGATTACAAACAAAATGTCAAACACCCCAGCAGTTCTTTCCTGTCTGTATGCTTCCCACTAATATAGGCTTGTCTTGTCATCTCTCCTTGTCCTCCTGCTCAGCTATTATTTATTGCCTTCAACTAACTTCATCTGGGAGATCATCAAAAAACAACCAATTAATTAAACAAGTAAATGAAAATAACACTTAAAGGTTCATCAATCAACACGTTGTGTATAAAAGCTGATTTAAATCAAAACAAATGTGAATAATCTTATTACAAAGTGAATGATTCAAACAATAATTGACAAAATGTGACTCATTCTCAATTTAAATCAAAAAAAGTATTCAAACCAGTGACACCTACATACGTACTCAATAATACATTTTACACCTTCCCATAGAAAATAAAAAATAAATAAAGAAGACCAGATTATCATAACTCCAAACCTCCACATCGAGAGCTGCAGCCTGTCATATGATAACAGTTAAGAAAATTCTTCCTTTCATCTCCATGAATTACAAACGAATTTGGTAAGAAAATCAGAATGCCTTCTTGACCACCGAGCAAGACATTTAATAATTATTTTGTTAAAACTATTGCACTCAGTTGAAAACCAGGATATTTAGCAATTATTCCATTTTTTTCCTAGTGATTTGCCAAGTAAGTGGGGAATGTAGGGCTTGAAAAGTTTTATGACTTCCAGGAATTAAGTAAATTATATATAACAACACTAATACATAAAATGCTGTTGAATTGCTCAGTTGGAAAAGTGACAGGTTATGGTTTTGTCAATATTTTATTCAAACTCACTTCTTCAATAGATTTTTTATATACTGCTCATACAGCCTTTAAAGAGGAATAAAAGTTTGAATGAAATTGGAACACAGTTTTATTGATGCATCCTTCACTCTGAAGCGACTGCCAAAAATACTTTGGTTCTGTTGTCTAATCATTAAACACAATGGTGACTTTTTATTTTTGTTTGAAGTAGGCCTGCTTATCACTTTTAACTGCTTTTGACTCCTTCTTGTATTTGAAGCTAGCTCACTAACAATGCTTTTCTGCTGCACTGGTCCACTAAAGCCTTAACTCATAAAATGGGGAAGCAACGTCTTTCAGAATTAAGTTGAAATATCTGTGTAAACATTTTTAGAAGACATCAAGGATGTAGATAGAACTTACCTGCAGAAACAAGAATTGTCGTGCAAGCGGTTAAACAATTTGACATTTGAATATCCCATTGGCTTTTCTTTGTAAAAAAGCAGTATCATAATTGACACATCTTTTGGTGGATCAACATCAGCAACACAAGTAGCTATTGGTGGACTTCTGGTGTGCCATGAAGCCTCTGAGACCAGTCACCATTAAGAGGGAGGGCGTGAAAGTTGTGCAGATCTAAAAGTACCTGGGTATTCACATGAACAACAAACTGGACTGGTCTGACAAAAGAGTGGCTCTGTCTTTTGAAGTTTGCAGTATGCTGCTGGAAATGTTCTATCAGTTCACAGTAGCCAGTGTGTTATTCTACGCCACAGTCTCTTGGGGAAGCAATGTGAGTTCAAAAGAACAATGACTGAACAAATTTATTGGGAAAGCTTGCTCCATCACAGGGTGAATCGTGGACATACTGGAAGCTGTTGTGGAAAAGAGGATGGTGGTAAATTGGATGCCATCATGAAAAATCCAATCCATCCCCTTAAGGAGCACTCTTGGAACACTTTTAGCTACAGGCTCATTCACCCACAGTGTGCTAAGAAGCACCTTTGGTGGTCTTTTCTTCCACCCAATGTATTTATTAAGTTTATTTATTTAATTGATTTATTGACTGATTGACTATATTATCTGTCCTGTGAGTCTGTATCCTTCTTTTTTATGTTTCTTGTGCTGTGTGCATCTGAATTTCCCCATGGGGTTAATAGTTTATCTAATTCTAATCTAATCTAAAAACTTCCAAAACAGAGAATTAAAATTGGGAGATAGAATGCTGTGTGGCAGGTGTCTGGGTGCGGACCTCAATCAGCCGCCTATATAACGAGCTGCCGCCCTACAATCAAGGCTGGAGTCGGGTGAGGAGGTGGACGAGGTCAGAGGAGGCGGCAAGGAGAGGCCCTGAGTATTTGTGAGGAGAAGAGAGACGGCTAGTGAAGGAGCCGAGACTTTGAGAGACGGTGGGGGTTTGTTGGTGTGGTGCACATAGAGACTTGTATTATAATAGTAAGAGTGTAAAATAATGTGTGGTGATGGACTGCAACGTGTCTGCCTGTCTGTGTCCGGGCTGTACCATTCTACAGTGGCGTAGTCGGCAGGATGCTGCACCTGGCACAAGGTGCGGACCTGCATTCGTTAAATTGTCTGTGGAAGGCCCGGCACAGCAGGCGAACTCACCCACGTGCCACAGGGGCGGCGTGCACCAAACCCCGCAGGGGAATACAGTGTCGCGGACCGTTAGCGGTCCGGTGTCGGACTTTGTATTGCAGGGGCGGTTCACGGACGCGGCAGCAAAAAGAGGCGCTGCCGGGAACGAGCTGCTGCAGCTGGGGAAACCGCAGCAGCAGCGGAGCTGCCTGGAGAGACGCTCTCCTGAGAGAGAGGAGAGCGAAATGTCCGCCAGGAAGTCCCTCCTCGTTACAGGCACGGGATTGGACAGCGTGTCCTGTTCTCTCGCCAGTGAGTGGTCGGAGGCGAGAGCAGGGAATGTCCGTCCCGTGCTTTACAGAAACCCGAGTGGGCCGCAGGGAAGCGCCCACAGAGAGCAGTCGGTGAGTGGAACTACTCGCAAGGTAAGCTCACCGCCGGCTGCTTCTCTCTCTTTGGCGGTGATATTGCAGGAGCTGCAAAAACAGCTGCGCCTTGTGCTGTCGCTGCCGGCCGAGCGATGTGCCCTCCGGGCAGAGACGCTGGACTCAGGAGGGATGGCAGTGGCGTCGGATCGAGAGCCGCAGGCAGAAGAGGATCGGCGCACTGCAGGAGCTCCTGGACAGAGAGGCACAGCGGGGAAGGTAAGGGAGACCGACCCCGTTAAGCTCCGGACGCCAGCGAGGCTGGGTCTGCCCTCTTACAATGGGCAGATCCGAACCGCTGTGGCGTCACAAAGTAAACGGAGGAAGCGGCTTGGGGAAGCCAGTTCCTCTGATAAGCGAGGACATGCTGCTGGGTGCGCGTGTCCCGCAAAGGGCCGTCCTCTGCGGAGGCAGAGGAGAATCCCGCAGCTGGAGGGGTCGAAACAGAGCGTAATCCCACTGGTGATTCCATGGCGGGAAACACGGACTGCTTGGGCTGGGAAGCTGAGAAAGGGAGCATCGGGGCGCCGATCAGGGCTGAGAGCGTTGGCCCAGCTGAGGACGAGCCGAGGGGCTGCGTCAGGGCCACGCCTCCGCCCTTGTTTTTCTTTTGTATTGGCAGGATCGGGCCCTAGGCTACAGTGTGTCGGCTTACCGCCGAGGGGTTCCCGTCCTCCCGGAATGGTTCGCTGGTCCCAGGAGGTCTCAGCTAGCGGGGGTGTACTGTGGCAGGTGGCCGGGTGCGGCCCTCAATCAGCCGCCTATATAACGAGCCACCACCCTACAATCAAGGCTGGAGTCGGGTGAGGAGGTGGACGAGGTCAGAGGAGGCGGCAAGGAGAGGCCCTGAGTATTTGTGAGGAGAAGAGAGACGGCTAGTGAAGGAGCCGGGACTTTGAGAGACGGTGGGGGTTTGTTGGTGTGGTGCACATAGAGACTTGTATTATAATAGTAAGAGTGTAAAATAACGTGTGGTGATGGACTGCAACGTGTCTGCCTGTCTGTGTCCGGGCTGTACCATTCTACAGCTGTTTTTCGATAAAATATCATAAGTATCTAGATATGAAGTGTGGCATGGCCCTTGACCTAATGTTTTTTTCTTTCTGTAATCGTGGTTGTAATTGCTCTTAAAGAATTTCCATTATCCATGTTTCTTATTTTTTTAAGTGAGTAATGACTAGAGTGAATTGGCTGCTTACTTAAGGTCATCAAAAGCAAGGAATTAATCATTGACCTCAGAAGGAAGAAAGCACACAACAGTTATGTCTACTGTAAATTGCATGGGATGCTGTTGAAAGGGTGAGCAACTTTAAATTTCTTGTGGTGACTATCACTGACGAACTGAAGCTTGCACAACACACTTCATCTCTTGTTCAAACAGCTCAGCAGCTCCTCTACTTCCTTAGACATCTGAGAACAGCTCATATTTCTCTATCTGTTGTTATAAACTTTTACATGTTCACAGTGGAGTCCATCTTTACTGGCTGCATCACATCCTGGTACAGCAACAGTTCAAGAGTGTAAAGCATTTCGGAAAGTGGTAAAAACTGCACAGAATATTACCTCCATCGAGCAGCCTTCTCTGTAGAACATATACAACAAATTTATCCTTCACAACCACTTTTCTCAATCCTACTTTCTTGCAAATGTACAAGAAAACTGGCACTCACACCAGTAGATTTAGGGATAGTTTCTGTCCACATGTTGTAAGGTTGCCAAACAGCCAAACACACAAGAATAAATATTGTACCATAACTGTATTCATATATAATAGGTGCAAATTCACACTGTATATATTGTATTTAATGTTGTTGTTGTTTAGTAAATGCAGTTGTCTCATCTCAGCCAGTTAATAGCAGATGCTGAGGCGGTATGCATCATAGCAAGACCACCACTGAATTTTAGGATGGGACATTTGACAAAGTGGGCCATAGTTTGCTGTTGTCCACAGGAACAGAACGGGTTGTCACAATACCCCCATCTATGTAGGTCTGCAGTACATATGCTATCCCCTGTTCGGTAGTGGTTCAGAATGAACCAGTCAGGCCTGGGTAGGTCAAATCGTATATAATTATGTACAAGTGCATCCGGAAAGTGTTCACAGTGCATCACTTTTTCCACATTTTGTTATGTTACAGCCTTATTCCAAAATGGATTAAATTCATTTTTTCCTCAGAATTCTACACACAACACCCCATAATGACAACGTGAAAAAAGTTTACTTGAGGTTTTTGCAAATTTATTAAAAATAAAAAAATTGAGAAAGCACATGTACATAAGTATTCACAGCCTTTGCCATGAAGCTCAAAATTGAGCTCAGGCGCATCCTGCTTCCCATGATCATCCTTGAGATGTTTCTGCAGCTTAATTGGAGTCCACCTGTGGTAAATTCAGTTGATTGGACATGATTTGGAAAGGCACACACCTGTCTATATAAGGTCCTACAGTTGACAGTTCATGTCAGAGCACAAACCAAGCATGAAGTCAAAGGAATTGTCTGTAGACCTCCGAGACAGAATTGTCTCGAGGCACAAATCTGGGGAAGGTTACAGAAAAATTTCTGCTTCTTTGAAGGTCCCAATGAGCACAGTGGCCTCCATCATCTGTAAGTAGACGAAGTTCGAAACCACCAGGATTCTTCCTAGAGCTGGCTGGCCATCTAAACTGAGCGATCAGGGGAGAAGGGCCTTAGTCAGGGAGGTGACCAAGAACCCGATGGTCACTCTGCCAGAGCTCCATAGGTCCTCTGTGGAGAGAGGAGAACCTTCCAGAAGGACAACAATCTCTGCAGCAATCCACCACTCGGGCCTGTATGGTAGAGTGACCAGACGGAAGCCACTCCAATATTATTATATCCAACAGAGCATCTTCAGCTTCCCTGCAAATTCAATGCAGTTTTGTGACCACTTGGCCATTTACAGCTTAGAACGCTATATTCTAAGAAATGCTTAATCGAATTCACTTATTACATGCTTAATTAAAGTGTAAGTAAGCATTATTGCCAAGTACATTTTCTGTAACTCAAACTCCTTTTGGACTGATTGGTCTGACATCTGAGGTGGTACATGTGAGCCTTTACTCCACTTGGGGATTTTGCTGGTTAGTAACATTCAAGTCAATACTAAAGAACCGCTGCATAATGTGTATTTAAACTATTATTGTACTGGGACATTTTTGTTGTATTTTTTTGATGTGAAATGTATGTTGTGATGTATGCACATTGTATTAAATGTTTACTAACTGTTTACTGATAGCTTGCTTTATTGAGATCAACTGCAAAGAAGAATTTTGTTGTTCTATTGTCTTTGTGACAGCAACAAGAATGCAACTAAAATACTGAAAGGAGTATCTTTTGAGTGATGCAAACATACTTCTTTTGACAGCTCTCCCAACTCTTGATATTTGAATATGCGGCTGTTTTATTTTTTTTCTACTTAATAAAGAGTGATGGGGTGTTTGACTGAATTTTATTTGCAGACTATCAGCAAAAGGAAAAACTGTTGGCTATTTATATTAATCTTTCTCCGATGGCACACAGAGCCTGGCTCCAGTCTGGGATGTGCTTATCATTCTCTAATTACATAAATCTATTTTTAATGATGCAGGCTATCCCTGTATGGATCTATGTTTATTATTGATCGCTCTTGAAGCATTCTCGCTTAACCATCCATCTTGAAGCTGTGTATCATTCTATGTTATTTAATAAAATTGTCATATTCATAATGCAAGTAACACAATGCTCAACAAGAACTTTGAAAACTTATACTTTGAGTACCTCTGAATGAATAGCTGTGCCTAAATCAGCTATAATGAAAGGTAAAGTGAGGCTATCATTAAAAATTTAAATGAAAAAGAAAAAACACAGATTGGATTTTGCTGGGGAATTACCACCAGGACTGCTGGAAATGCTGCATTCTGGTGCATTATAAATCCAAAATAATACCAGATAAAATATAGTAAGTGTAACATGTAACATTAAAATGTTGTACCATCAGGCCAGGACCCCCCACAAATATAAACCCATTGTTGTGAAGCATGACCTTGAATTTTGGTTGCTGCTAACAGATGTAACCTAACAAGACTGTGGGTTTACATTAGACCTGCAACTGCCTAGCTATAACAGACTATTGATTCATATGTGATCAGATGTCTCATGATATCGTCAGGTCAGGGTACTCAGCCTCTTTTTCTTAGTATACCACCTACAGTAAAAGAAATGTTTTGAAATGCCACCATTTTTTCAGTCTTAAGTATTGAACTTTTACTAGGCACAACAAAAGATGAAATTTCTTTAACTCCCACTCCATACCATTCACAGTACATTTGCACTTACACCCAATTCCTTTATCCAAGGTGACTTACAACATTTGAGATACAATTGATTTCTTTTTTAATGTTTCCAATTGGAGCATGGACAGGTGAAGTGACTTGCTAATGATTACACAGTGTCTGTATCAGGATTTGAACCAACAACCTAACGGTGTGAAGTTTAAAGCCTTAACCACTATGCCACTGTGAAGTCCATGGCAGTGTGTGATTTGTAGATAAATAAAGGAGTGCTCAAGCTCAGGGCAGGTGCAGGTTGATCAAGCAGCACTGGAGTGTTGATAGGGAAATCAATGTGCAGTTGAACAAGAACATCACCATGGCCAGTCTTTTGCCTGGTGGAAAAGTGAGGATGGCTGAGGACTGGGCCAGCAATTTGATCAAATAAAAATCATTCTTTCACAGAAGCAGCAGCACAAACAATAACATGAACCAAGCAAAATAGGCTCAGTGATGATAGAATTCCATCTATGATAGATCTGGATAAAAGCCAAAATGCAGTCCAGTTCTTGATGAGATACGTGCAAAACTGAAAACTAAAATTGAATAGTAAGCTGGTACAACTGTTTAGAGAGATTTGACAAACGACTAACTAAACATTTTAGGTGAGATGAAGTACTGTAGTAGCCCAACAAACAGCATGTACACGACATTGTCATGGTAGTGAATAATGAGACAGCAAAGATATTGATGGAGTGGAAGTCAATCAATGACCTCATCATGATGGCATGATTCCAATCGCAACATTCTAAGACAACTAATATACAGATACTTGAAACAGAAACCCTGACAACCTTTAAGAAGTATCTTGATGAGATACTAACATCTATATACCGTATATAATTCACTAAAGCAGCCGACCATGGCAGGCAAGACGCAAGACAGAGCCCTGACCACCAACAATTCACTAAGCAGCCGTGCACGCCGATGATTTCCGCACATCTTCAGTCTCTCCCTGTGCATTCCATGTGCAGCGAGCGAGCGAGCCAGAGAGAGAGAGAGAGAGAGAGCGACACACACAGGCACGCGAGAGAGAGAGACACACACACACAGGCGCGCGAGAGAGACACACATACAGGTGTGTGAGAGAGAGAGACACACACACAGGCGTGGGAGAGAGAGACACACACACACACACAGCCGTGCGAGAGAGACACACACACAGGCGCGTCGAGAGAGAGAGAGACACACACACGCGAGAGAGAGGGGGCTGGACGCATACGGCAGAGAAGGCAGTTAAAGAATGCACCGGGCTTGATTTTGTTTTAACTTCTGTTTACAGTGATCGGTTCGTAGTGTGCATTGTTGCAATGTTACTTTTCTTGGTGGTTTATTAAATTACTGATTTTTCAGATGTTCATTTTTTTTCTCTGTGCTAAAAACTCATTAAAAAAGTGTTTTTACCGAGCGGTTCATAGCACTATAGCGCAGACTCTTGCAGTGTTAAGTTTTCTCTGTTGTTCAAGATTTTCTCAGTGTTATTCAAATTCAATGTTTTTACGTTTAGTTTACTGTTACGCTGTGCATTCTATGGTATATAATCTTCTATCTATATATATAATTCACTAAGGCGGCTGACCATGGAAGGCAAGATGCAAGACAGAGCCAGTTTTCAGTCACGGACAATTGTATGTTGCTCTCTCCAGAGTTCCATCTTTTCATTCACTCACAGTTGTATCCTCAAACACACCCCATTTGGACAACTGTGTCTTTCAGGAAGTGTTCACCCATCAATAAATAATTGGCTAGTTCTTGATAAAACTGAATTGTCTCTTCTTGTTTGTCAGATTTCTTATTTCTTACTCCAACTGAAGATGTCGATGAGGTTTAAAAAGATGCATTCTTCAAGGTGCCATCAACAATATCTCTTTTCATGACATGAAGCTAATTAATGGTGACATGAGTTCAGATATTCAGTATAATATGCAAGGTTTGGATCTGGTGGTTGGACCATATAGAACAACAAAACACATACTGTAAATGACAATGGTGAATTGGAAATGTAATTTTAAGAGCCAATCTTAGCAAGTTAATGCTTTAAGTTAAGTTAAGTTCATATTAGTGTTTGCTTAGTTATTGCCATAGACAATGGTATAGTCTTTAGAACTTTAGAACTTTAGAACTTTCTTGCTATAATTAAGATTCAGTGTGATAATTGAGTCAGTTGACAACCCCGACTCTCTTGATTCACTGATACAATGTCTTACTTGTGTTTCTGAATGGATGAGTAGTAATTTTCTCAAACTAAATAAGGAGAAAACAGAAATTTTAGTGATTGGCAAAAATTGATATAATGGGGTTATTAGAAATAAACTTGATCGATTAGGATTAAAAGTCAAGACGAAGGTAAAGAATTTAGGGGTAATTATTGACTCTGGCCTGAATTTTAAATCACATATTAATCAGATTACTAGGACAGCATTTTTTCATTTAAGAAATATAGCAAAAGTTAGACCTCTTATAACATTCCAAGATGCTGAGAAATTAGTTCACGCTTTTGTTTTCATTCGGCTAGATTACTGTAACACACTCCTCTCAGGACTGCCCAAACTAGTGCAGAATGCAGTTGCTAGAATCTTAACTAGGAAAAGAAAATCCAAGCACATTTCTCAAGTTTTGATGTCACTAACATTGGTTACCTATATCATTTAGAATTTACTTTAAAATACTGCTTATGGTTTACAAAGCCTTAAATAATCTCGCTCCATCTTATATTTCGGAATGTCTTACACCTTACACTCCAAATCGTAACCTTAGATCTTCAAATGAATGTCTACTTAGAATTCCAAGAGCTAAACTTAAAAGAAGTGGTGAGGCGGCCTTCTGCTGTTATGCACCTAAAATCTGGAATAGCTTACCAATAGGAATTCGCCAGGCTAATACAGTGGAGCACTTTAAAAAACTGCTGAAAACACATTATTTTAGCATGGCTTTCTCATAGTTTCATTTTAGTTTAATCTTGTTGCCCTGTATATTCAATTATCATTATTATTCATGGTGGCTCCAAAATCCGTACTAATCCCTACTTTCTCTTCTGTTCTTTTTCTGCTTTTCTGTGGTAGACCTGTGCCACCACCACCTAATCAAAGCACCGTGATGTTCCTACATTGATGGATTAAGGCCAGAAGTCCACATGACCGTCATCATCAAATTCTTCCATGAGAACCATCATGGTGCTGGGGAGAGGCGACGTGTTGCGTGCTGCTCTTCGCAGACTTTTCGTTTTTGTGTCTGTATTTTTGTATTTTTGTTATTGTGGCTGTTTGTACTGCCTGCTTGCTATTTTACTAAGTACGACCATACAACATTGGTAAACATCGGAACAACAAAGGCACAAGTCGCTACTTTTGAAGTTATCGACCAGGGGCTGCTCACCACAATAACTCGAGACCAAGGTAGCGGACACGACTCACCCGACCACACCCAGAGGATGCAGAGAAGAAAACGTGGCTGACGTGCTGGGATCCAAGCGTGGACTAAACACAGAGGACTGCAACTTCCACTGCCTAGCATTTTCCTGGCCAATGCCCAGTCTCTGGACAACAAACTAGACGATCTCCATGGTAGACTTTGTTTTCAGCGAGATCTGCGTGACTGTTGTGTTTTCTTCCTCAAAGAAACATGGCTCACCGCCTGCACGCCGGATTCAGCTGTCCAGCCAGATGGCTTCTCTCTCCACCGTGCTGATCGGTCAGTCTCCTCTGGCGGGGTATGCTTCCTCATCAATAACGCATGGTGTATGGACATGGAAGTCATTTCACAAAGCTGTTCACCGGACCTGGAGTGTCTGATCATCAAGTGCCGGCTGCTTTACCTGCCTAGGGAGTTTACAGCCATGCACTATCTGTCAAAATGTCAAAAAAATGATTGATGAGTTAAGCCCTGCCCCTTTGGATTGACGTCATTAAGCCCTGCCCCTTCCTTTTTCCCTGCCGGATGTCTGACCTTCCTTGACCCCTGCCCCCGCCTGTTTTCCAAAGGAAACTGTCAAGATCCGTTTGGCGGATGTCTGTCCCTTCCTTGAAACCTCCCTTCCTGTTTTTCCCCAAGGAAATTGTCAAGATTTATTTGATGGATGTGTGCCCCCTCCTTGAACCCACCCCCACCCCCCCGTATGCACCAGGAAAACTGCCAAGAGCAGAATTGATGGATATCTGCCCCCCACCTCTCCCGAGGACAAGTCCAGGCATGTTAAGAAAGAATCCTCGACATGTATGGGCAAGTCTCTAGCAGACCCTGCCATCCACACCTATTGGTGGTCCCCGGCATTCTGACTCTGATTCCAGCCCCCGGTCAGTCCTTGATCACTTCTTCCGAGGAGAGCCCGCCCACACCCACACACACATGTTCCAGCGTGTCCGATCTGTCTTATAGCCATTCCTGCCTCTATTGCTTTGGGTAAGAAACTCTGTATCTATTATTTAAAATATCTATCTAACCTTTTATCTAAGTCAAACTGATTTCTCCAGCTCACAGACAGTCTCTACGCTGAAAACGCCTTTACTTCACACCGCCGGGTGCACAAAGCCCACAGAAATACATCATGTCCGGCTCTCTGTCTACACTGAGAGTCTCGGAGCAAGCAGCATCTGCCTGTAGCTCAAAATACAAGCTGACCGGATCTCTCTGGCTACACAGAGACTCTCGGAGCAGGCATCCCCCTGCGCGTGCCCGGAGCAGGCACTGCACGCCGCCGCGACCAGGCACGTGTCTATAGCGGCAATCTGAATGAACCGGAGCGCGGCTTGATCCAGCCACAGGAAACTGACAGACCCTGGCTGCGCTCTCTGCGCATGCGTATCGGCAACAGGGGCTGCGTTCTCCGCGCATGCGTATCGGCAACAGGGCGTATACCCCCATGAGAGGTAAAAGTTTTTAATGCTTACTAGAGCGATATAAACCCTGTAAAATCACGCACACCATTAAATAACAGGATCCTTTTAAAGAACGTTTGAGACGTATAAAAATCAAGCCTCGGATGTATATTTTTAAAAAACCCTGTTCCTGCCAAGTTAAATTGTCTTAAACACCTCGGCAAAGCCTTTCGGAGCGAATCACCGCTCACAAGCACCTGTTGGGTAGCCTGATCTTTAAGCCTGTGTCAGATTGTTCGGTGCAGTGTGAAAAATGGTCTCACCTTGTGATATTAAAAGATTTCAAATTCTTACAAAGTTGACTTTTAAAATATTGGACTTTTCGGCGTTCGGCCAAAGGCACGGATGTGCCCCCAGATGTGACCGGAGAACTGACAGCACAGATATGATCCCGGATAAATGACAATACGTGGATGTCCGGTTAAAATGATTGTCACGCATAGTCTAGCACAAATCATTTCCAAAATACCGCTCTTTTGGTCTATAAATTGAGAAGTGTGCATCCCCCAAACCCTTTTCTCCGCTCGCCCTGAGAACGACAAGATGTCTGCTAATTTCAGCCGTGACGGTGCGTTTTCATGAACTTCTTAATGAATTCTACTATTTATGTCTAGGACTAAATGAAATATAATTATTGTTCATACAGACTATTCTGCAGAGAGCCTCATCCAGACAAACCAGGACCACGGTAAGCCCTATTCATGATTCTTATAAGCGTTAAACGAGTATGTTTTTTATTAAACGTTAAACGAGTATGTTTTTTTAAAAACGTAACGAATGGCTGAATCCTTATATATTTTTTCTTAGAATTGTACATCCGAGCAGAATCGGAAAACAGTAAGGATCTTTTTAAAAATGTTTAAACATTCGCATAAAGTTTGGACGAAATTGTGCGTGAGGGTGCGTGCTTTTACGCGCATGATCAGTTGTAGCCTTTTCTATCTGTACAGTTCATGAAAGGGAATATTTATACGAGAGAGTGCACGTGCACGAGGGAGCGAACTTTTGCGCATATGATCAGTTGTAGCCTTTTCTATCTGTACAGTTCATGAAAGGTGAATGAAGGGTCATGTGTGAGGATAATTACGGTTGATTCCTTTATTTTTTTTTTGTTTTTATTAGAGGGCTATATTCCAATCAAGTCTCCAATTCAATATGCTGAAGTAGGTAAGAATATTTATTTTAAAAATACTCTGTTTACAACGTGAGCGTGCGTGGGCACGTGTGTGTGTGTTGGTGTACGTGATCTTGGGGGTGTTTTCATTTCGCTAAAGTCCGGGTGACTTTTAGATGTATAAAGTGTATTGATGATTTATGTGTCAATGAATAGGTTTAACATTTTCCTGTATTTATAGCTTATATCTTAAGAATCAGACTGTCCTTTTTAGCCATCTTGGTGTAGGGATTGAGCGTGCGCTTTGTTAAAATCTGCCTATTTAGAGCGAGAGGAGTTCTAGATACCGTAAAATAGAACTTTTATATGGACAGGCTTCTATTGGAATAGAATAGAACCTGCAGGGTTATAACGCATGAGCGGTGTGGATTGCTTGTTTAAAGAGAGAATGCCTTTTGTATGAGCCGCAACAAGCTTTGGAAGCAGGGCGACTATTTAAAAGAGTGTGTGCTTTTTGTTTTTAGGCAATATCCCTGTGGAGAGTGAAGCAGTTTCTGAAAGGGTTTTACCTGGGATGCTCAACAGCAGTAAGTGACATTTTAGAATTCAGTTTACCGAAGAAACGTGTGAGACATACAGAAATCCAGATTTTGTGAAAAGAGGGCTTTAACTGAGAAGTTCATACTTTATTTTCAGGAGGCAGCCCCCTGGGAATTTTAACGCAAGTGTTGGACGGCTCAGAAAATCTAGCCCTGTACCATAACTGGCAGAATCTACAAACCCCTCCTCTCTCTGAGAGCGGCCTTCAACCTTCTCCAGCCCCGTCTCAGAGCGGCCTTCAACCTTCTCCAGCCCCGTCTGAGAGCGGCCTTCAACCTTCTCCGGCCCCCTCTGAGAGCGGCGTTCAGCATTCTCCGGCACCCTCTGAGAGCGGCGTTCAGCAATCTCCGGCGCCCTCTGAGCTCAGCTTTAATTCCAGTATCTTACAGTCTTCTCCACTATCACTGACACCCTCTTATTCTAGTAGGTGGGCCCCTTTGCCTTCAACGCTTCACTCTGACCTCGGAACACGGCGTAGAAGTCGCTATTCACCCCAATATTCCATTCGTCCTGACTACCAGCAGAGACATCGAGAAAGATTGGAGCAGCTGACTGAACAACTTCACCGATTACTTGTGCAATTTGTAGAATTAAAGGCTCCTGTGTACAATTCCATACCCGAAATGTGTTTATATTTGATACATATGTATGCTTTTTACATTGCTCTAACCCATAATTAAACGAAAAGTTTTATACTGTATATACTTTTTTCATGAAAAGTAATATTGATTGCAAATTATTATATTCTGTGTTCATAATTGTTACCTTTGTTTAAATTTAGGTCATGCCTGAAAGCAGCTCTAGTGGCAGCAGCAGTGACAGTGGCAGTGATACTGACAGTGTTTGTGAATATTCTGGAGGGCGTAAAGGTAGGAAAAGACCGTCCAGTGAAAATCTGAGAATATTAAAAGAGATGTCTGATAACCTAGAATATTCTATAAAGCCCCCTAAAATCCCCACCCCTCCGCGTTCTCCTCAAATTGTTAAATCACCACACCCAGTGACACATCCGATCGACAATTTTGACCTCATTAATAATTCGCTCCAGGTTCTAAATTCTGATGAAATAGCCGTAGTTAACGTTCTGCTGCATCTTTTCAAGAATACCTCTTCTGAGGCCAGAACGGCTTCAGACCCTTCACAACATCCTAATACCCTAGACATGAATGTAAAAACCCCACAACCTTCTACCTCGGGGGTGTCATGCTCCTCTGGAGCAATTAGATCCCCACTTCAACACTTCCCTGTCAGTGACACGGTAATTCAGCCTTCTACCTCAGGGTGCAGCATGGTCCATCTTCAGCACTCACCTGCTGATGACTTAATAGGGTCGGATAATTCAAATCCTCAGACATGCTCCAGAGTGACCAATCCATCCGGGGTAAACTCGAGTCTCGAAGCCAACTCTCCACAGCCATCTGCCTCACATCAGTACTCGCCTGCTGATGACTTAACAGGGCCGGAT
Source organism: Erpetoichthys calabaricus (assembly GCF_900747795.2). Classification (NCBI taxonomy): domain Eukaryota; kingdom Metazoa; phylum Chordata; class Cladistia; order Polypteriformes; family Polypteridae; genus Erpetoichthys; species Erpetoichthys calabaricus. The sequence goes on along the minus strand of NC_041399.2, from coordinate 88,424,681 downwards.
AATTCATTTCCTCAGACAGGGTCCAGAGTGACTAATCTGTCCGGGGTAAACTTGAGTCTTGAAGCCAGCTCTCCACATACGGTCAATCCTTCATCTCCAGACCCATCAGTAAGATCCCCGCAGCCCTTCACTTCTATAATGGAGCGTCCAAAATTTAACAATATCGAGATTAGGCACCGCTTCAATTTTTCTGAGGCTTACACACTTGATTCATTCGCCGAAGTTTTTAATCATATAACGAGACACTTCAACAAATACAGTATTAGACAGTTTTACGAGCACTTTGAATCCTAGGGATCTAGTGCAGTTAGAATTAAGTGCCAAATCTCTCAACCCCAGTGTTTTTTTCCCTAACCCTCGCGGGTATGCTTTCTGTGGAGGATTTTTTAAACCGAATTGAATTACTTCTCCAGAGTCACGCTACTATTTTAGCCGATTCCAGTCTGACAGTAATCGTTCAGGTAGTGAGGGTTCCATCCGTGGGATCTAGGCGTAAAGTCTGTACCCTTTTCAATGATATAATCATTCAAAAGAAATGGAAACACCTATGAATCTCCTTCAACACGGATGATCAGTGCTGTTTTGCCAAGGGTTTGTTGGCTGTATTAAGCATTAGGTTCAGAAACAATCAGAAATTGTGTGAACAAGAGGCTCTTCGAATACACGTCAGGGTAGGATTATCAATGGATCAGAAAGAAACGTTTTCAGATATTGAAAAGTTTGAGAGGTTAATGTGAGTTAAAATTATCGTCTGGTACCGGGAACCAAACTCTAGTGCCCTTTTAAAATTTGAAGCATCCCGTGCCAGAAAAACAAAGACGGCTTTTCTGTTTTTACACCATGATCATTATTACGGTATTTTGAATCTAAAAGGCTTTCTGGGATTTTCCTATATCTGTGATTTCTGCTACACGGGGTATTCTAATCCGTCACGACATAGTTGTGAGCAGCACTGTGACGTCTGTTTATCTACAGACTTTCGTTGGGTTGACGGGGAGGCTTTTTGATGTTCCAATTGTCAGTGTTTCTGTTGATCAAGGCATTGCTTTAAGCTCCATAAAACGTGCAAATGGAATGAAAAGATGCACAGGTCTGAAAGTATCTGCGACGTCCGTAAAGTCTGCCCTCTCTGCAAACGGAGATACAGCTTGAAAGCCTCTTCAAAACCTCACAAGTGTCGACCCAAACACTGTCGCGTTTGTAGAATGGTCCTGAAAAAATCGGATGATAATCATCAGTGTTTTATTCAAAGTTTACCGCAAAGACTGCTCCATGAAAAGTATGTGTTCTATGATTTTGAGTGCCGTCAAGATGACGGCATCCACATCCCCAATTACATCCACTGCATGCATTGGAACGGTCAATCATGGAATTGGGCCGGGGAGGACTGCGTCGCAAAGTTCTTCCACAGATATCGATGGCCGAAATACCAAGAGTACACGTTCATAGCTCACAATTCTAAGGGTTATGACGGCTATTTCCTAATGAAATATCTCGTCGAGAGCGGGCAAACTCCAACGATTACAGCTCAGGGTTGTAAACTAATTTGTTTTATAGAAGAAGATTATGACTTGAGATTTATCGACTCGTTGAGCTTCTTACCCATGAAATTGAGCGGTATGCCCAAGGCCCTGGGATTCCAGGCTCATTTAGGATACTTTCCCCATTTCTTTAACACCGTTGAAAATCAAAATTACATCGGCCCATACCCCGAACCTAAATATTACGGCATTCAACACATGATGAGCCAGGAAAGAGAGGAATTTTTGTCTTGGTACGATTCGATTAAAATCTGTACCTTCAACTTTAGACGAGAAATGGCTTACTATTGTAGAAATGATGTGGTTATTTTGAGAACAGCGTGCATGAAATTTAGAAAGGAAGTGCTCAGGATCGGTAATATTGATCCTTTTCAGTGTATGACCCTAGCTTCTCTCTGCCTGTCCATGTACAGACAAAATTGTATGCCTGATAATGCAATTGGAATAATTCCAAGTGATCATTACAAAAGCACTCACAAAGCTTATTCTAATGCTTTTATTCAATGGCTGATGTTTCTTTCTGAGAAGGAAAAAATAAACATTCGACACGCCCTGAATCACGGTGAAGTAAAGATGGGGTCCTTTTATCTAGATGGTTACGCTGAAGTTCAGGGTGCCCAGACGGCCTTTGAGTTTGCTGGCTGCTTTTATTACGGTTGCCCAGAATGCTACGAGGCGCAAGCTAAACATCATCTCATGGGGGAGCCTTTTGCCGATTTGTTTAAAACGTTTAACGACAAGCTGAAGGAATTGCGTGAGAAATTTAATCTGACGGTTAGAGTGATTTGGGAACATCAATGGGAAAGCATGAAAAAAGAGGACTCGGAGCTTCAGGATTTCTTAAAACGCTTTGAGTTTCCTGAACCTATCAACCCTCGTGATGCCTTGTATGGAGGACGTACCAACGCTATCAAATTATATCATAAGGTTCAAGACGATGAGCAAATGCATTATTATGATTTTACAAGTCTGTACCCTTATGTCAACAAAACAAAAACCTACCGGATCGGTCATCCAACTTTTGTTTTTGAGGAGTTTGCAGATCTTAAACATTACTTTGGGCTCGTTAATATCACCATGCTAGCCCCTCGCAATCTGTATTTTCCGGTCCTCCCTTTAAGAATTTGTGGTAAATTGATGTTCACTCTGTGCCGTATGTGTGCAGAAACCCAAACAAACACCGGCCTTTGCCATCACAATGATCGGGAAAGGTCTTTAACAGGAACCTGGTGCAACGTTGAAATCCTAAAAGCCTTAGATAAAGGGTAAAGAGTTTTAAAAATACATGAGATATGGCACTATGAACAGAGCACCTCTGATTTATTTTCCGATTACATCAAAATTCATCTGAAAGGCAAACAGGAAGCCTCTGGGCGGCCCTCGTGGGCCCAGGACGAGGCATCCTGTTGGCGCTATGTTGAAGACTATTTCGTAGAAGAAGGGATCTTATTGGAGAATGAAAACATCGTCTCCAACCCCACTAAGAGACAAATTTCCAAATTATTTCTGAATTTTCTTTGGGGAAAATTCGGTCAGAAGCCTAACCAACCGACCACGACGTTTGTTAAACACACCCAAGAATTCTTCGATTACCTGTTCTCAGATGTGTATAGGGTGGCCTTTTTTGGTTTTGTCAGCGACAAAATCGCTCAAGTGCAGTGGAGGTATGCTGATGACAGATACATTGTACCTGGCCCCGTCAATGTGGTGATTGCCGCTTTTACAATGGCCTATGCACGCCTAGAATTGTACGATTTCCTGGAGCATTTAGGGCTGAGGATTCTGTATCATGATACAGATTCCGTTATATTCACAACCTCACCCAGTCAGTACACCCAGCTGCTCAGGGACTATTTAGGAGAACTCACCAGCGAACTAGATCCTGACGATTTCATAGAAGAGTTTGTTTCTGGGGGTCCAAAAATGTACACGTACAAAACGTTCAAAGGCAAGGTTTGCATGAAGGTAAAGGGCATTACTCTCAATCACGAAACGGCTCGAACGGTAAACCTATACTCTTTAATGGATCTAGTGCATAGTTTTGTAGAGCACAATCTCACGAAAGAAATAATGGTTCATGGCGCCCAGATTCATAGGAACAAAAAGAACCTGACGCTGCAAAATCGTCCACTCAGAAAAAGATTCAGAGTGGTGTACAACAAAAGGGTTCTATTGCCCGATTTCACAACTCTCCCCTATGGATACTAAAGAGGGCTTTGATGTTAGACTTCAGCATCCGTTCTCGAAAATAGTCTTGGGACCCTCTTGTTCGGGCAAATCGCATTATGTGAAAAAGCTTTTGGAGTATGCGGACCATGTGCTTTCTCATCGCCCCGACAATATAGTCTGGTTTTACAGCTGCTGGCAGCCTCTGTATGACGAGCTGCTAGCTCGATTTCCCAAAATCAAATTTTTGGAGGGAGTACCCATCTCCTTAAGCGACGATGAACTACTGCCCCCTGACCGTGTTAACTTGGTGATCGTCGACGATTTGATGGAACAGGCGAGTCATAGCAAAGAGATAGAGAGGGCCTTTACAAAATATACTCACCACAGGAATTTGTCCATCATTTGCTTGGTCCAAAATTTATTTTTTCAAGGCAAGAAAAGTAGAACGATAAACCTGAATGCCAATTACAATACCCTCTTTAAAAATCCTCGAGATAAACTGCAAATTACCATTTTAGCGCGTCAAATGTATCCTGGGAGGGTTACATTTTTCTTGGAGGCCTTTGAGGACGCTACAAAGCAACCGTACGGTTATCTGCTGGTGGACCTGAAAGCCCATACGCCTGATGAATTTCGTTTACGTACCGGTTTGTTTCCTCCCGACTAGCCTGCTGTGTACGTCGTGAAAAGATAAAGACGGACAATTTTCCAAGTATTTGAGAAACAGTCGGCATGTCGTGCAGAATAAAAAGAAATTTCCCTCTGCTCAAGACCCTACATAGGGGATCCAGTCATCGAAGAAAAGCGGTGCTGAGCGAGGCTCCGGACGATTTAATTTACGCTCTGTCAGAAATAGCTCTCAATATTTTAAAAGGCCACGTTCTCCTGACGTCCAGACAGTTCAAGTTGCTGAAGAAGCATCGTTGCACCGTTAAAAAACTCGGCGATAAAAAACTCATGTTTAAAAAGAAAAAACTCCTTTTAAATCAGAAAGGGGGGTTTCTCGGTGCCCTATTAAGCGCCGCCATTCCTTTCATTACTAGTTTAATAGGATCGAGAGTATAAATATGGAATACACGCGCAAGATGTTCCTGGTCCCTCAACAGCAAATGGCTCAATGGCAACAGAAAACCCCAGCTTCCACCTACCTTTTAAGTGCTACGGAAAGTGAGCTGGATAAACAAATGAAATTCATACTCGAACGTAGTGACTTGAATGCCGAGGCAAAAGTTAAACTTTATACGAACGTCTTGCAAAGATACTTGACCTTTGTGAAAAAAGCGGATAAAGAAACAGGGTCTATGACATTATTGCTGCCTGCCGAGAGCAAAGAGGAACCGCCAGGGGCTCTCAAAGAGACTCCTAGTAACCCCGAAGAACAGGTGTACGATGAGATTTTGAAAAGTGCGCCAGATAAATCAAAGAAACATACCGAAATTATTTTACAGAAAATGTCATATAACCCTAATACAACCTACCAGAATGGCTTGGGAGAGTTTGTGCTTCGTGGAGAACCGTTACCTGGGATGAATATGGTTGATCTAATGCGGAACTTGACCGCCGAACACAACATTCTGTCCTATCGGAGACCTAGGGGGTGGAAAGAATTTGTTAAGGCCCTGGCCGATTTGAACATTCCGTCCTCTGCCGTACCAAATGCCGACACGAGAGAACTTTTAGAGAGTTTCAAACCTTCCACCCCAGAGGGGGCTGCTGCCTCTATCGCTGCCTCTGCTGTTGCTTCCGCTACACCTGTTGGCAAGAAAAACAAATCTCGCAAAAAGAATGAATGGATTCCTTATTGAAATGTAATTATATTTTTGTTTAATAAAATATTACATTTGATTATAAACTGTCTATTCTTTATTAAGATAATTACAAATCATAGAGCTTTGCATACAGGAGTGATCCTGAAAACTTCTTGAAATACTCTTAGACAAGGTACTGACAAAATTTTGAACCATATAATCGTTCTTGGTGACCTCATTAAAGTACAGGTTCATGACCTCTTTATAAGAGCGTCCTTTTCCTCTGTGATGCAGGAAAAAAATACAGTGTTGTCCGCAGGCGCTGGAAAACCAGCTTTGAAGCTGTCGGGTATGGTGAATAATTTCTTTACAGTTTCTGTTTAAAAAGCTGTATATTTCCTCAGGAAAATAGATAAAGTCTGGTGGGGCTCCATAGTAGTCAAAAAATTCTCCATTTCCGTTTTCTCTGAGATGTATCGCCAACCAGTGCTCTCCGGGTTGATTTTGACGATGAGTGTTGACTATGATCATGGCCGGGAGATCCGTAAGTATTTTTTTAGGCAGTTTGTCGCACGCCAACACTCCGTAAAACAGCTTTCCTGTGTACGGATTACTGGCCATGAGTTCCTCAATCTGCAGACCTATAATGTCTTCGCCGTCATAATCTTTGAGCCTATAGACCGGCGGAACCCTCGGGACTAGTTCAGAAACGGTAAATACCTCGTCTGAAAAGGTTTGTTCGTATACTTTGGTAAAAGGATTCCTGGATTTCAACACTCTCACCGTATCACCGACTTTGAACTTATATTTTGGGTTTCTTTGGGGTTTAGTTAGACCGTATAAGTTTTTAAAAACTTTCCAAGAATTGGAACTATTCACCTCAGCAGGGCCATTTTTATACCTTGGTGATGGCTCAGATTATAAGATTTCACAAAGTCCTGTAGCCCTTGCACATAGGACCGGATATTCCGGGAGCTGAAATAACGCCACATTTTGGTCTTCAGAGTTCTGTTAAATCTCTCCACCACCGACGCCTTTAATTCACTAGCGGTGGTAAAATGTTTAATACCGTGTTTATTGAGCAGGCTTTGAAATTCCCAATTGAGAAACTCTTTACCGCTATCGGTTTGAAGTTTGACGGGAACTCTACCTTCCTCCAAAATTTCTCGAAAAGCCCTTGTTACTTCTTTACCCATTTTGTTTTTCAGTACCCTGACCCAGGCATATTTAGAAAGAATATCTATATAAGTCAGTAGATACTTGTAACCTTGGTTATAGTCGGTCAGGTTTGTCATATCCACCAGATCGATCTGCCATTTCCCATCTATACTGGAAACATACACCTTATTCCTTTTAAAATGGATTCTGGCCGGTTTATGGATCGTGTAGGTGTATTGCCCCAATAATCATTCGGATACCTCTTGGTCCCCAATATGGTGACCCGCATGCCGGAGAGCCCTTTTCAAGGAATCTTTACCCCCCAAGGCCCCGGCCTTCTCAGAGTTATAATATGTTTTTTCCAACACCTGCTCCATCGCCAGTGATAAAACAGACACTGACAACGGTTAACCATACAGAAAACATTTATTTAGGATTCAGAATTGTTCAGACGGGTACTGCTTCAGGTTCAGAATTACCCATCAGTTCCATCATATCATTAAACTCCAGATCATATTCAGTCCACAGGTTCATATGACCCTCATGATTAATATTCCGCTTACAAAACTCCTTTGCCATGGCGGGCTACAGAGTAGGAGTATTCATCCATTTCATAAAAAGATTGCATCACAGTATTATGAATAGAGCTGGTATTTTCAAACTCAGCCACAATCTTTTCAACCACTACGTATATTTTGTGAACCGGCAGTAGAATATTAAAATATCCTAGAATTTTCAGCGCCAGTCCTTTCAGCAAAGACTTGTGGAAAATATTCAGAATCTTCTGAAAGCGTCCCTCGCAGTAGGTGATTTCAGGTTCAAAGAGGCAGGTATGTCTCCTCTGACTGGGATGATCTACCTTGCAGCCTTGACACTCTTTTTTCTGATCGTAGTAGACAATAATATCCAGCAGACACATCATCAGACCTTTAACAAGTTGCTGTGCCTTTTTCCAGGTTTCAGGCAGCACTCTATCCGGGCAATCCATATCTGTCTCAGACAGGTCGATCGACATCGGTTCCTATGGAACTTGGTTGTTTACCCATGGCTGTCCTGGAGCTAGGTAAGAGATATCCGTCTGAGTACACTTATCGGAGACAGGGTTATCCGTCTGATCATCAGCATTAGCGTAGACGGGGGAAGAACACCGGGGACCTAGAGAATGGAAACCGCAGTCCGGCTCAAGGTCTCTTGACCAGAGACTGTAATCGGGTCATATACTTAAATACCAGAGGTCCGATTCTTGGTGATCTTGAAGTCCATCCACCCGTTCCGAGTTATAGAATAGGTAAGATTCAGCCCTTGGAGTCTCAGGCGGGAACCCTGAAGTTGTTAGTCCTATCCCTGTCATTTCAGAGTCTGTAGCGGTCGACATGCGGGGATCTTTTAAAAGCTTTAACGATTTCTTAAATGTTCATGTCCTCCTTTTGGGTCCAGTGCCTAACAGTCTGAGTATTTATGGTAAATGGGAAGGGGGCGTGGCATAAAATAAAGGAGGGTTTTCCGTTACGTCATCGCTCTAATTGGGTTACGTTTCAACACCCATAGTCCGCCGTTTCAATTTGCAGAATTCAGTCCTTGAATACTAAACGCGGAGGACAGTTTTCCTTGTCCTCTGATGCCGCCCGTGTTTCGCACAACTTAGCCCGGGCCTTGTCTGCCGCTTCAGCTGCAAGAAACTCGGGCACCAAACATCTTTTAACCCTTCTCAAGCGCTCCTTCACATAGACCCTGCGGAACAGACGCTTTACTGGGGTAGCAGGCATAGATTCCATTTTTCTTCACAGAGTCTTTAGAAATGAAGCTGTGCCACTTTTTATATATCAGTTTCAGAAGGGTCCAGATGTTGTTGGGGCCACCAGCAGGTGTGGATGGTAGGGTCCTTCCTTAACATGTGTGTGTGTGGGCGGGCTCTCCTCGGGAGAAGTGATCAAGGACTGACCGGGGGCTGGAATCAGAGTCAGAATGCCTGGGACCACCAATAGGTGTGGATGGCAGGGTCTGCTAGAGACTTGCTCAACCATGTCCAGGGGCCTTCCTTAACATGCCTGGACTTGTCCTCGGGAGAGGTGGGGGGCCGGGTGAAAGAGGGGTCAGATATTCATCAAGTCTGCTCTTGACAGTTTTCCTGGGGCATCCAGGGGGGGGGGGGTTGTTTTCAAGGAGGGAGCACACATCCATCAAATAAATCTTGACAGTTTCCTTGGGGGAAAACAGGAAGGGAGGGTTCAAGGAAGGGACAGACATCCGCCAAACGGATCTTGACAGTTACCAGGGGAAAACAGGAAGGGGCGGGGGTCAAGGAAGGTCAGACATCCGGCAGGGAAAACAGGAAGGGGGCGGGACTTAATGATGTTAATCCAAAAGGGGCAGGGCTTAACTCATCAATCTTTTTTTTTGACATTTTGACAGAAGGTGCCTGGCTTATACTACTCACCAGCACCGCACTTAAGGAACTGTACAGCCTCATTACGAACTGTAAAAACACACACCCCGAAGGTCTGGTTATCATCAGCGGGGACTTCAACAAAGCAAGCTTCAGGTCTGTTTACCCCAAATACCACCGACACGTCTCCTGTCCCACCAGGGGTGCTAATACTTTGGACCACTGCTACACCGCACACAAAAATTCGCATCGCTCGCTCCCGCAGCCGAACCTTGGGCAGTCAGACCACTGCTCTGTGCTGCTCCTCCCTGTTTACAGGCAGCAGTTGAAGTGCACAGAGCCGGTGTTGCGAGCGGTGCACTGTTGGACCCAGGAAGCGGAGGAGAAACTTAGAGACTGTTTTGAATCTGTGGATTGGGATGTTTTCAAAGAGTCCTCTGAGAATCTGGATGAGTATGCCGCAGTTGTCACAGGCTTCATCAGGAAATGTGTAGATGACTGCGTACCCACAAAGTCTGTACACGTATTTCCCAACCAGAAGCCCTGGATGTGTCCTGAAGTAGAGCGCAGCAGTGCGTTTCACTCCAGAGATACACAGGCATACAAAAAGAGCAGGTATGATCTCCGAAAAGCCATTAAATACGCAAAGTACCAGTACGCTCACAAACTGGACTCTCAGTTTAACAGCATAGCAGACGCTCGTCGGATGTGGCAGGGTATTCAGCTGATCACAGACTACAAACCCCGGACACATGCGGCCACAGCTACCGCCGCTTCACTCCCGGATGAGTTGAATGTGTTTTTCGCTCGCTTTGAGCTCGCCAACATGGACAGGCCTGTGCGACCCCCCACAGCACCGCAAGACTCCAGCCTGAGGCTCTCCGAGGATGACATGAGGAAGACTTTTTCCCGACTCAGCATCCGCAAAGCACCCGGCCCAAACGGAGTCTCAGGTCATGTTTTAAAAACATGTTGCAACCAGCTAGCTGCTGTCTTTACGGATATTTTTAACACATCTCTGAGAGTTTCATCTGTCCCCACCTGCTTCAAGCACACAGCCATCATCCCTGTCCCAAAGAAAAATAAAGTAGACTGCACTTACTCCCATAGCCATGAAGTGCTTTGAGAGGATGGTGCTAGAACACAACAAGGACATCATCCCTGACGGTCTGGACCCCCTCCAGTTTGCCTACCGTTGCAACAGGTCCACTGAGGATGCCATCTCCATAACACTTCACACCACCCTGTCTCATCTGCAGAACAAGAACTGTTATGCCAGGCTGCTGTTTGTGGACTACAGCTCTGCATTTAACACCGTCATTCCAACCCAGCTCATCGCTAAACTCCAGGACCTGGGGCTTAGCTCTTCACTGTGCAACTGAGTGCTGGACTTCCTCACCGGCAGACCTCAGCAAGTGCGTATTGTTGGAAAAACCTCCTCTATCATCACCATCAACACTGGCACCCTGCAGGGCAGCGTGCTGAGCCCCCTGCTTTACTCTCTCTACACCCATGGCTGCGTAGCTAAGTACAGCTCTAACACCATCCTCAAGTTTGCTGATGATACCACTGTAATAGGTCTGATCAGCGAGGACGCTGAGATGGCCTACAGGGAGGAGGTTAGACTCCTGGTAGAATGGTGTCAGGACAACAACCTCACCCTCAACGTTAGTAAAACTAAGGAGATGATTGTGGATTTCCACAGAGCACAGCCCCATCTACATCGGAGGTGAGGCTGTGGAGCAGGTCAGCAGCTTTAGGTTCCTCGGAGTCACCCTCACTGATGACCTTAAATGGTCAAGTCACACTGCAGCAGTAGTCAAGAAAGCCCAACAATGCCTCTACTTCCTCAGGACACTGAGCAAAACCCGGATGTCCCCCATAACCCTGTGCAGATTCTACAGGTGTACTGTGGAATCCGTCCTGACAGGATGCATCACATCCTGGTACAACAACTGCTCAGTTCAGGACTGTAGAGCTCTACAGCGTGTGGTGAATACAGCACAGCAGATCACATAGCTCCCTGCGATCCAGGGCATCCACACTACACGCTGTCTCAGGAAAGTGAACCGTATCAGGCAGGACCCCAGCCACCCTGCACTGTCACTTTTCACCCTCCTCCCATCTGGGAAGCGACTAAAGTCCATTTGGACTCGCACCTCCAGGTTCAGGAACAGTTTCTACCCAACTGCAATCAGACTCATGAACAATCAATAACCTTGTGTCACCTCCACTGCTACCTGCACATATACTTTTGCCACTGTCTCTATTTATTCCTAGGATTCTGGTTTTATTTATTTACTTATTTATATTCATTTATTTATTGTGTGTGTTTTTTTTTTTTTTTGTCTATGTTCACTGTCTGCTGGGGCACATGCAAGCAAGCATTTCATTGTACATGGTACTTGTACTTGTACACATGGCAATAAAGAATTGAACTGAATTGGAAAAAAATTGAATTGAGAACCCTGAATACAACGAGGACTGATTGAGGCCATTTATGGTAGGTAGAATGCCTAGAGGGGGCTTAGCGGTCTCATGGCCTGGAACCCCTGCAGATTTTATTTTTTTCTCCAGCCATCTGGAGTTTTTTTTTTGTTTTTTCTGTCCTACCTGGCCATCGCACCTTACTTTCATTCTATGTTAATTAGTGTTCCCTAATTTTAATTCATCATGTAAAGAACTTTGAGCTGCATTATTTGTATGAAAATGTGCTATATAAATAAATGTTGTTATTGTTGTTTTAGTTGTTGTTTAGAATAGGTCCCAGTGCACAGGAACTTAAAAGACCCATTTTCAGCTTAGAAATATGATAGGCATACAGTTTTCTGACCGTTTTGAAATGGTTCAGAAACGTTTTGAAGTGATTTGTAACAATTCGAAATGTAACAAGATTTAAGCTTTGAAAAAAACTTTTCTTAACAAGAACTTTTCTTTTTTTGCTATATCATTTTTCTATTTTTTTGTGTGAACTGTTTTACTTTGAATTTTTTACTAAAGTTTTTAAAAAACTGTGGAATCGTTTTGACGCTTCAGGCTTTTGCTGAATCTCATTTTGTATATTATTATTTATTTTTTTTTTTTATTTTATTAATTTTATTGTAATCATTCCATACAAATAGATCAGTTTATAACCAAACAAATTAAAGACAAATCAAACCCCAGCCCTGAGAAGGAGAGCTTAGCCAAAGGAGAATTGCTTAGGGCTTTTTAATAAGACAACAATAAGCAAAGGAAAAGGAGAAATAAATATATATGTAAATAAGAGATGGAGAAGGGAATTAAATGCAGTAATAGTTATTTCTCTTATTCTAAAATAATATTGATTAGATCCTGCCAGGTTTTGAAAAAATTTTGTATAGATCATCTAACTGAGAATTTGATTTTTTCCAATTTCAAATAATATAAACATCGGTTTCCCACTGACTTATCAGAGGAGAGTTAGGATTCTTCCAATTTAACAGAATAAGTCTGCATGCCAAAAGTGTAGTGAATGCAATCACCATTTGCTTGTCCTTTTCCACTTCAAGTCTGTCTGGAAGAACACCGAACACAGCTGTTAGTGGGTTAGGACATTTTGTATATTAACTACTGAATCTTGGTTATTTTGGGAAAACACTGCTATAGCAATTAATATCCTGTAACAACAATAGCCCATGCATTGGCAATATATACAATGCAAACTTTTATACAAAGACATAGCGATTCTCAGATGGAAACAATGATAATAATAGTTTTTTATATCAGTCAATGATGCACATTAGCTTTACAGGACTTCAGAAATGGCAGAGGAGCATGCATTTGGTCTGTCATCATCTCCTTAGTACAATATGTGGTAAAGATGCTTAAAGACACTACCACCCCTGGTCAGTATCAAATATCACCCAAAGACTGCTTCATCTTTTTACAGCATGTCATGAACATCAAAGAACAATGAATGCTACAAGAATGTCATAGCAGCAACCAAGTGCATCTCAAGACTTCAGGACATGTCCTACTCTGACAGACTTGATGAGTCTCGAGCAGAGAAGGCTGCAAGGGGAACTAATCCAAGTATTTAAAATCCTCAAAGGCATTGATAAGTTGATCCAACAACATTTTTTTGGCATAATGGTGTATCACATACTTGACATCAATGGAAATTATGAGGAATTGTATTTAAAATTGAAGCCACAAAGAGTTGTGGAACACTGGAACAAACTACCGTTACATGTTGTTGAAGCAGAAACTTTGACAGCCTTCAAGAAAAATCTGGATCAGATATGGGGAGAACTTAGCTATTAGCGAAACAAACAGGCTTAATAGACTGAATGGTCTCCTCTCGTTTGTCAAATTTCTTATGTTATGTTCTTATGTTCATTATTCAGAAATCAGTAACAGAGCACAGGGGAAACGATTGGGTAAAAGGATAGAATGATATACTTGATTGATAAACTGCACTATAAACCTATGGAGAACAGGCATGATCAAAAAAACATAGAAAGAAGACAAAGCTAATTTTGAATACTGAATACTGAATCATATTGTAAAGTGTAGCTTCTAAGATGAATAGAGAGAATGGTTAGAAGAAAAGGGAATAAAATAAAGACCCTCTCCCACAGAGTTAGAGAGCTGAGTGTCATAAGCAGCAATTCCAAAGTCTAAATCAAAGACAAGAATGATAACATGTTGATAACATAAGAATATTTCAGGCCCCAAATGCAACCATTAATTTGAGACACTCTGATGACCTCAGCTTGACTATGCATCCGAAATGGTGTTCTAAATTTAAGACATTTTTTATACATTTAAAAAAATACCTAGCCCTCACTGGAACTTTACAATAGAGGCCAATGGGGCATCACCAGAAAATAACACACATTTGGAGTGTATTGTCTTTCCATATTTTTTATTATCACCTTTGACAGTGTCTAATAGGTTGGAAATGTTGATGTGAGTTTTGTCCTTTCTGAAAATAAAAAAAACTTTTTTGCTGGTGACTAATGCTTCCTTTTTTAATTTTTCAATGAATTTAGTCATAATTGGCAGTATAGGCGATCCTGCTACTAATGGAATACATCACATCTCCCACACTACTAGTGGAACATGCAAGACTTCACATTAGATATTTACAAATAGAAAAATACAATAGCAGTCAAACATCTAATAACAAGAAAACCTGAATGACAAACACATTGCAACAGAAGATGCAATGCAACTGTCAAACACTGAACATTTGTCATATATTAAAACATTCGCAGTTCTGTGCATCACATCACATGCCTTACTAATGAGCAGCGAAATGCACTTCATGTCATGTTTAGTAAAAAGCATCTTGAAAACCTTTAGTGCAAAAAATACATATAAATTACTTAGTACTGCTGTTGGCATCCTGACAGCAGTGACACGCTCACACAGCCCTTAATATAAGAACATAGATAAAGATTTAGTGAAGTGCATTCTAATCATTGCCTTGAATAGTCTTAATCTTAATTTCCAATGACATCTTCAAATAATTATTTTATTATTTAGTTAGAAGTTACAAGGTGAAATGAGCTATTTCCTATTTCATTATCACACATTCTGTAAGATATGCATTCAGTTCCCCTGCAGCAGTTGAATGCTTGAAATCCAACTATGCTCTAGTTACTAGACTGAGGTTATTTCTGAATGTTTCTGGCAGCTATTAATGATTAAAATATGCAGTTCCGAAGGTGTTAGTGAAACCTAGTACACCTGGCAACCTTGTGCCTCATTGGACTTGCCCTTCTTGTACTGTATGCTTACACACCCACACAAGACTCTATGAACACAAAGTGATTTTTTTGTCTTTACTTACAAATATAATTCATATTCTTCACAAAAATAGTATCACTTAAAAATGTTTACAGTACTATCTCTGGTTCAAAATTAATATAAAACAAATTCCTGCTTTGTAAAATGAAATTAAATATTGACAATCTTTGATTCTATTAGCATTTGTGCCGATACAGTTTTCGCAGTTTGGCATTTATATGCCCTGATTGCTCCTAGTGGTATAACAGTTGGGCAACACAAATATGTAAGGAGGCATTGAGGCTGTCATATTTTAACAAGCTTATAGGAGGAGGAGGAGGAGGAGGAGGTTAGGAGCATGCATTGATACAGTGCGTTGCTGCACACACAACATGACAAGCTACCTCAGGATCCCAGATTAGGACCCGAGTGCAGCCATGAAACGGGTGACACCTCAGCACCACACTAGTTCAAATTGAATGGGAATAAATGTAATTCAAAGTTTAATAATAAGAAAAAGGTTTAATATCAATAAGTCTCACCATGTAAAACAATATTTAAACTTAGCATGCTCTTGTTAGAACTGCTGCTTATTTTTTTTGTTTTGTTTTTTTCTGTTATGTTCTGATTTTTTTTTTATTGTTTTTTTCTGTTACATTCTAATGTTGCTTTTGAATTAGATGCGGTAATTGCTCAAATGGGGACTTAGCAACAGAAATGATTCACTCTGTCACAAACACTTTAATGATGACTTACACCGACCCTGCAGTTATAATATGTGGCGACTTCAACCATGTGACTTTGGAAGGAACAATGACAAATTTCTACCAGTTTGTGACTGGTTCCACTCAAAGAAATAACAAGCTGCACCTCGCTGTATTCAAATGTTAAAGATGCCTCTAAGTACAATCTACTGGCTACTTCAGGCAAATGTGACCACAACCTGGTTCATCTTATTCCCCAGCTACAAGTCTGTTATTAGACAACTACCTATTACCACCAGAGTGGTAAGGAAGTGGAACCTGGAGGCTGAAATGGTTCTGAATGACTTCTTCCAAATGACACACCGGGAAATTATGTGTGAGGCACATGGGGACAATACCGAGAGACTCTGTCACTGTATCACAGATTATATTATCTTCAGTGTTGGCAGAGTGGTACCTACAAAACAAACCCTAGATAGATAAGGAGCTAAAATGTCTCCTGAATGATAAAAAGAAAGCATTGAAATCCGATGACAAAGTTACACTGAAGGACGTAACAGAGTGTGCTAAAGAGAAAGCTGAGTGAAGAAAAGGATATTTACAAAGGTAAAATAGAAAACAAACTCACTCAGAATAACATTAAGGGTTTCTGGAATGGTATAATTACTGGACTCGAGCAATCCAGGACTCAGGTGCTAGAAGAAAATATGGACAAACTAATCTGGTCAGGTCGGGGAGCATGCTCTGGTACCTTGCGTTGCCGCACCCACCACAAGATGAAACAGCTCAGGATCCTGGTTGGCAACCCCCCAGGCAGACACACGGTCCAGTCAAACCCTCCAGAAATGGCCATCTATCTGCTGCAGTCAGGTGTAACGTGAGCATCCCCTTGGCCTGGTCCAACCACTCAGGTCGTCAACATTGAGGATCCTGCGAGCTGGATCACCCTTGGGGAATTGCACCACATGGCCATAGTGCCATAACTGACGCTCCCTCACAATGCAGGTAATGTGCCTCATTCGGGACTCAATTAGCAACCGCTCATTTGACACAAAGTCAAATCAGTGGTACCCAAGGATTCTCAGAAGAGACACAGTACCAAAGGAGTCAAGTCTTCATCACAGGTCACTGGATAATGTCCATGTCTCGCAACCATATAGCAAGACAGGAAGCACCAGGACTTCAAACATTTGGACCTTCATCCTTTTGCATAGATATAAGGAGTGCCACACACCCCTTTTCAGTGACCCCATGTTCTCCCAATCCATTTACTAACTTCATAGGAAGAGTCACCAGAGACATGAATGTCACTGCTGAGGTAAGTAAACCTCTCAACAAGGTCAACATTCTCTCTGCAGACAGACGCACTGCTGATGGCTGTGCCCAAGAGGTCATTAAAGGCCTGGATCTTGGTTTTTATCCAGGACACTCGCAAGCCCTGGCACTCAGATTCCTCGCTCAGTCTCTCGAGAGCCCCAATCAGAGCCTCCATTGACTCCGCGAAAAGTATAGCATCGTCAGCAAAGTTAAGATCATTGAATCTTTCTTCACCAACAGATGCTCCACAGCCGCTGGACCCAATGACCTTGCCCATCACCCAGTCCATGCAAGCACTAACTATAGTAGGAGCACGAACATACCCCTGATGAACCCCAAAATCAACTGGGTAAAACACAGAGGTTCCGTCTTCACTCTGCACAGCACTACAGCAATACCAGTGTACAGGCCGGCCATGATATCCAGCAACCTTGAGTGGATCCCGCGAACCCTCAGGGTGTCCCATAGTTCAGCTCGATGAACTGACTCAAATGCTTTACAAAAATCTGCAAATGCTTAAAATAAAATCTGTCAATATTCACGTTTGCACTCCATGAGATCCCTCAGTGTCAGGATGCAGTAAATGGTAGACTTCTTAGGTGAAAAACCAGACTGCTCTGGTTGCTGGTAGGTGAGCAAGTGATCACACATCCTATTGAGGATGACCCTAGCAAAGACCTTACTCGGCACCGAGAGCAGTGTCATCGCCCTGTAGTTGCCTCAATCCAGGCAATCACCCTTCCCTTTCCAGATAGGGATGTCAAGTCCCATTTTCCAGTCAGTTGGAAAGATGCCAGTCTCCCAAATGGAAGAAAAGATTGCTTGCAATGCCAGGAGGACAGCCTTACCACCAGCCTGGAGAAGTTCACCTTGGATACCACAGATCCCTGCAGCCTTACCTTCCCTCAGCTGGTTCACCACTTGTTCAGTCTCAGTGATATTGGGAGGTTCTCAGCTAAATGGAGGATCAGCCTCAAGAACCCTGGACCCAGAGATATCCAACGTCTTAACCAGAGGATCAGCTTTGAACAGCTGCTCAAAGTAGCCAGCCCAGCAGGTCACAACTGCAGTGTCATTCGTAAGAACCATTCCATCAGCTGCCCTGACTATGACTCTCCGAGGAACAGATTTGAATGTACGTAATGCTTCGATTCCTCTGTAAGCAGGATGTGGGTCGCTAGACCACAGATAGTTTGTGACTTGCTCACAGATTCCTCTAACAAACACCTCCTTATCTGCCCTCAGAGAACCTCACAGCCGTCCTTCTCAGTTCCTGATACAGACCTGGGTTGCCATTAAGCTGTGCGCTACAACTCCTCTCGATGATATCCAGGGTGCCCTGCAAGATGAAACACCTACTTCTGGGAACACTGATAACACCAACACAACCCTCAGAAACCTTCAGGGTCTTGTCATGGAAGGTCTCCCACATCACATTAGGATCAGCAGTTGCACCCAAATCTGCACGTTCCTCACACAAACTGCATACAGACTCATTAGAAACACCCTGATCTTAGAGTCTGGCCAAGTGCAGTCTCATTTATCTAGTAGGTGGTATCCTACTGGACCTAAGCTAGATCCTCAGAGTAGCAACAATAAGTCTGTGGTCAGAATTCACAAACTGGGCACTTCTGTAGACCCTGCAGTTTTGCAAGAGACTCCAGCGTCTGCCAATAAGGATGTGATCGATCTCCTTCACCGCACCACCAGTATTGGAGTACCAAGTCCAATGATGTGGCTCAGGACCATGGAACCAGGATCCAACAATTCACAGCCTCTGGCCTTTTGCAAAGTAAAGAACACGAGTCACTTTCACCATTGTCACCAGACTCATGGGGATGGAGATGATCCTCATAGTCAGCCCTGTCAGTGCCAGTGGTTGCACTGAAGTCACCCATGACCAGAGGAGTGTCATCTCGCAGGCACCCATCAACCACCAAGCAAAGATGCAAATAAAATGTCTCCCTTACTGAGACATCACTCACCGTGGTCGGAGCATACACCTAGACAACAGACAAGCAACCCAGGGAGTACTGTAATCTGAGTCTCATAATACGCTCGATGAAAGGAGTGACACCGGACACCATAGGAAAAGGCCAATCTGCTACATGACAGCCATCAAAACGACCAGACCAATAAAAGGTACATCCACCTACAGAGATCTGGCCAGTCCCAGGTCTGCGCACCTCAGAGAGCTAATGCCCTGAAACAATTTTTTTAATAGGTTTTGCCTCTCACTTCCACCTTCTTCCAGTGAGAAGTCACCCACACCATCCTTGCTACATCAACAGCTCCTGCCACATCAACTGGAATGGCCAGTGAGTAGTCCACCTCTGACCATCAGTGTGGACTGCCAATTACTGAAGACCAAGCAAGGAGACAAATGGGGAAGCTACATGCAGGAAAAGCTGAGGGACCAGATGGAGTCAGTCGTAGAGTTCTTAAGGCCTGTGCTGACGAACTTTGTAGTGTCCTCTGCCACCTGTTGACTCTGCCACTAAGGCATCAGTAAGTGCCACGGCTGTGAAAACATCCTGCATTGCTCCTGCGTCAAAGAAGGCAGGTGTCTCTTCAACGAATGACTACAGACCAGTGGCACTTAAGTCTCACATAATGAAGACCTTTGAAAGACTGGCCCTGGAATATATGAGTCCTCATGTGGTAAACCATCTAAAGATTGGAGTGGAGGATGCAATTATCTGTCTTTTCCACAAGGTTTATTCTCACCTGGACACAGCTATGATGATTATGTTTTTTGATTTCTCCATTGCCTTCAATAGATAGATAGATAGATAGATAGATAGATAGATAGATAGATACTTTATTAATCCCAAGGGGAAATTCACATTCTCCAGAAGCAGCATACTGATACAAAAAAACATTATTAAATTAAAGATTGATAATAATGCAGGTAAAAACAGACAATAACCTTTTATAATGTTAACGTTTACCCCCCCCCCCCCCCCCGTGTGGAATTGAAGAGTCGCATGGTTTGGGGGAGGAACGATCTTCTCAGTCTGTCAGTGGAGCAGGACAGTGACAGCAGTCTGTCGCTGAAGCTGCTCTTCTGTCTGGAGATGACACTGTTTAGTGGATGCAGTGGATTCTCCATAATTGATAGGAGCCTGCTTAGCGCCCGTCGCTCTGCCACAGATGTTAAACTGTCCAGCTCCATGCCAACAATAGAACCTGCCTTCCTCACCAGTTTGTCTAGGCGTGAGGCATCTTTCTTCTTAATGCTGCCTCCCCAGCACACCACCGCGTAGAAGAGGGCACTCGCCACAACCGTCTGATAGAACATCTGCAGCACCTTATTGCAGATGTTGAAAGACGCCCGCCTTCTAAGGAAGTATAACCGGCTCTGCCCTTTCTTACACAGAGCATCAGTATTGGCAGTCCAGTCTAATTTATCATCCAGCTGCACTCCCAGATATTTATAGGTCTGTACCATCTGCACACAGTCACCTCTGATGATCATGGGGTCCATGAGGGGTCTGGGCCTCCTAAAATCCACCACCAGCTCCTTGGTTTTGCTGGTGTTCAGGTGTAGGTGGTTTGAGTCGCACCATTTAACAAAGTCATCCTCCTGCCCACTCCTGATGCAGCCCACGATAGCAGTGTCGTCAGCGAACTTTTGCACGTGGCAGGACTCCGAGTTGTATTGGAAGTCCGATGTATATAGACTGAACAGGACTGGAGAAAGTACAGTCCCCTGTGGCATCAATACAGGGACGAGGTGGAGCGACTGTCAGAGTGGTGCACAGTCAATAACTTGCTACTCAACACCAAAAAAACAAAGGAGCTTGTTATTGACTTTAGGAAAAACAAAACTGACATCCAGCCACTCATCATTGGCGGGGCCTGTGTGGAGAGGGTCCCGGTGTTCAGGTTTCTGGGTATGGAGCTGGAGGATGACCTGACCTGGAGCGCCAACACCAAGGAGCTGCTAAAGAAGGCGCAGCAGAGACTGCATTTTCTGAGAATTCTCAGAAAGAACCATCTCCCAAAAAATCTGCTCCTTGCTTTTTATCACTGTTCCATCGAGAGTGTGCTCACGTACGGACTGTGTGTGTGGTACGGCAGCTGCACTTCCTCAGAAAAGAAAGCGCTCCACAGGGTCGTTAGGACAGCGGAGAGAACAATTGGTTGTACCCTCCCCACTCTGGAACAAAAATACACGTTCCGATGCCGCAAAAAAGCAATTGACATTTCACAGGATTCATCACATCCCGGTCATTGCCTCTTCCAGCTTTTGCCATCGGGCAAGAGATACAGAGCTATGAAAACCAGGACAAACCGCCTTAAAAACAGCTTTTATCCAAAAGCAATCATGGCCCTGAACTCAGAATAAAACTGCTCTATATTATTCTACCAATGTGCAATATAGACCTTAAGTCAACAAGTGCAATTTGTATATTTATCACTATTCGGTTTGTTATTATTTTCTCTCTTCTTGTCTTTTTGTCTTTTTAACTCTTATTCCTCACACTGAGTCGATTGCACCTTCAATTTCGTTGTTCCTTTGTAAAAGTGACAATGACAATAAAGATCTATCTATCTATCTATCTATCTATCTATCTATCTATCTATCTATCTATCTATCTATCTATCTATCTATCTATCTATCTATCTATCTATCTATCTACTCCCATCTCTGTCAGCTTGTCCCTAAGGAGCAGAGGTTGGATTGTGTTGAAGGCGCTAGAGAAGTCTAGAAACATAATTTTTACAGCACCACTGCCTGTGTCCAAGTGGGAGAGGGATCGGTGTAGCATATAGATGATGGCATCCTCCGCTCCCACCTTCTCCTGATATGCAAACTGCAGAGGGTCGAGGGCATGTTGAACCTGTGGCCTCAGGTGGTGAAGCAGCAGCCTCTCCATGGTCTTCATCACATGTGATGTCAGAGCAACAGGCCGGAAGTCATTCAGCTCACTAGGACGTGATACCTTTGGGACTGGGGTGATGCAAGATGTTTTCCAAAGCCTCGGGACTCTCCCCTGTTCCAGGCTCAGGTTGAAGATGCGCTGTAGAGGACCCCCCAACTCCGATGCACAGACCTTCAGCAGTCATAGCGATACTCCATCTGGACCCGCTGCTTTGCTGGCACGAAGTCTCCTCAGCTCTCTGCTCACCTGCGCTGTTGTAATTATGGTTGGGGATGTCTCTCCTATGCTGGTATCAGCAGAAGGATGTGTGGAGGGTGCAGTACTCCGAGGTGAGAGTGAGAGTGGGTTAGGGTGTTCAAACCTGTTAAAGAAGTTGTTCATTTGGTTTGCTCTCTTCACGTCTCTCTCGATGGTGGCACCCCGCTTCAAGCTGCAGCCAGTGATGATCTTCATCCCATCCCACACTTCCTTCATGCTGTTATTCTGCAACTTCTGCTCCAGCTTTCTCCTGTACTGCTCCTTCACCGCCCTGAGCTGGACTCGGAGTTCCTTCTGCACGCGCTTGAGCTCATGCTGATCACCGCTTTTAAAAGCCCTTTTCTTCTGGTTCAAAAGGCCCTTGATGTCACTTGTAATCCATGGCTTGTTGTTAGCATAGCAGCGTCCAGTTCTTACTGGAACTACAATGTCCATACAGAAGTTGATGTAGTCGGTAGTGCAGTCAACAACCTCCTCAATGTTCTCACTATGTGATCCCTGCAGGATATCCCAGTTTGTAGTTCTAAAGCATTCTCTCAGAGCCTTCTCTGCCTCCGGGACCACTTCCTGAATGAGCGTGTGGTTGTAGGTAGGACCCTCACTCTTGGTTTGTAGTGAGGCTGAAGCAGAACCAGGTTATGATCTGCTTTCCCAAGCACAGGCAGTGGGGTGGCGCTGTATGCATCTTTAACGTTTGCATACAGTAAATCAATAGTCTTATTTCCCCGGGTGTTACAGTCCACATACTGGGAGAAGGCAGGTAATGTTTTGTCCAGCGTCACATGGTTAAAGTCTCCCTGTTAAGGATAAAATTCAGAGATATGCAGGTGGATGAGGCTATGGTGTCATGGATAATGGACTATCTGTTAGGTTTACCACATTTTCACTCAAACACTGTGTTTCTGATACAGATATGAGATATCCCATTCAATCAACAAGCTAATTTAAAGGGCAAGCTCAGTTACAGAACACACTTTATACTCCCTAGAGGTAGTCATAAAGGAGAGAATTAAATCAAAAATGAGTGCCATTATGAAATATGCTGAATATCCTCTCTTTGACACACTAACATGGAGTATTTTCAGCCAATGAATTATTCAGCAGAATTGTGTCAAGAAAGGCTCTTTAATACCAATGGCAATATGTCTGCATAATGTCTCAACGTGACTGTGACAGCCAAGTCAGAACTTTTCTTTCTTTTAATTTACTTGCTACAGTTATTCTGGTGTGTGTTCAGACCAAAGTGTGTGTGTATATTTATTTATTTATTTAAAGAGCTTCTGTAAAAATCCAAATTTCCCTAAAAAAGTTCTATTACTAAGTGTTTTCCATTTTCTGAAGCATCGAAGCGTGATCACATACAAAATGATAAGACCAGATTTTGCCTGCAAACTGATACTTTGTAAAATGTGGCTGACCTAGGAGATGTGTGTATATATACTGCTCAAAAAAATTAAATGAACACTTTTTAATCAAGTCAATGAAACTTCTGAGATATTGATTTGGTCAGTTAAGTAGCAGAGGGGGTTGTTAATCAGTTTCAGCTGCTTTGGTGCTAATGAAATTAACAAAAGGTGCACTAGAGGAGCAACAATGAGACAAACACTCAGTGGAGGCCACTGATATTTTTCCCTCCTCATCTTTTTGGACTGTTATTTCACTAGTTTTGCATTTGGCTACGGTCAATGTCATTACTGGTAGCGTGAGGCAATACCTGGACCCTACAGAGGCTGCACACGTAGTCCAACTTCTCCAGGATGGCACATCAATATGTGCCATTGCCAGAAGGTTTGCTGCGTCTTCCAGCACAGTCTCAAAGGAATGGAGGAGTTTCCAGGAGACAGACAGCAACTCTGGGAGAGCTGGACAGGGCCGTAGAAGGTCCTTATCCATTAGCAGGACCAGTATCTGCTCTTTTGGGCAAGGAGGAACAGGATGAACACTGACAGAACCCTACAAAATGACCTCCAGCAGGCCACTGGTATGAATGTCTCTGACCAAACAATCAGAAACGGACTTCATGAAGGTGGCCTGAGGGGCCGATGTCCTCCAGTGGGCCCTGTGCTCACTGCCCTGCACAGTGGAGCTTGATTGGCATTTGTCATAGAATACCAAAATCGGCAGGTCCACCACTGGCGCCTTGTGCTTTTCACAGATGAGAGCAGGTTCACCCTGAGCACATGTGACAGACATGAAAGGGTCTGGAGAAGCTGTGGAGAACATTATGCTGTCTGTAACATACGTATATATATATATATATATATATATATATATATATATATATATATATATATATACTGTCGCACACACGTGTTTAGGAGACAACTAAAGGACTTGAATAGATGTAATTCCACGACTAATTCTCTCTTTCAATCCCTTGCAGACCATTCTTGGGAAATCCTGTCTGTTTTCCAGACCTGATGACATCACTTCCTTTATTGGCCTTTAAAGCTGCCAAATTGCTTCCAGTATCTCAGTTCTGTTTTGGACTCAGTTGTGTGAACATGTCTGTTCGTGCTAATCATTTTTGCATGCCAGGGAAGGTGGCTGCCCTGTAAGAGTTGAATTTGAACCCTGGTCCAATGTGCACCTGGCATGTATCTGACTCTCATATCCTTCTGAGCTTATGCTTAAAAGCTGACACTGTTATTTTATTATTCACTATGTTTATTGTTATTTTAAATGACCCCTTAAGAGAAAAATGTTATATTTATGGCATAATCTTTCTTCTATAATACTGTTTCCTGTTTTTGTACCCAGCTGGATCATAATATATATACTGTATATGAATATGTGAATTTCCCCTTGGGATTAAGAGAAAAGCCAACAAAATGACACCTTTTATTGGCTAACTAAAAAGATTACAATATGCAAGCTTTCGAGGCAACTCAGGCCCCTTCTTCAGGCAAGATGTCTTCAACATATTGTACATGCTTGCATATTGTAACCTTTTTAGTTAGCCAATAAAAGGTGTCATTTTGCTTGGCTTTTCTCTACATTCATAATGGCTAACACGGTACAACACCCTAGTACCCTTGGGATTAATAAAGTATCTATCTATCTATCTATCTATCTATCTATCTATCTATCTATCTATCTATCTATCTATCTATCTATCTATCTATCTATCTATAGGCCATTGTTCTTTTCTCTTCTTTGTGAAATTCATACATCTCCTAAAATAAGAAAAAAATAATACATTTAAAATTTAATTTATATCCTAAGCAAAGAGGACTATCAATCAAATTGTGGTCATCTAAGGTATCAACATCTGCCATGTCCTGTTAGCAACTAGGTGTAACCAATCATGTTAAAAGGTTTCTGAATTTGTAATGAATTCCTTTTAAAGAATAGTGACCTAATCAATGCTTTGTATAAATATAGCGCAGAGGACACTTTTTTCTTTGCAAAAACACTGATATGATGCTTTTTGCCTCTTCGGAGATTTAGATAAAGAATAACGATTGACGCTTTCTCCTGCCTGTGTTTTACTGCTTAAATCAGGGCATTCCAGTGGGTGTCTGTATTCAGAGCCCCATGTTAAGGCACCAGAAACTGTTTATTTTTCTTCAGCTGGAGAGCGCGTCTTCCCTGTAATCCCTCCAGCACCAACACAGTCCCAAACACAGTGCACTAAGCAAATTACCACAAAACACTTTCTTCTTTGACCACCACTCCTCACCAAGCTTTGTTCACCTCCACCCAACTCTGGCTGCTGAGTGGTGGTCGCTGGCACCCTTTTATTGGGTACCCTTTTACTTCCGGGTAAGGCGAAACAAGTGGCCAAAAGGGGCCAGCCGCTCCTGTTGCAGCACCCCTTGGCAGCGCCTGTGGAACCCCACAGGGCTGCACAGAACTCCAACCCCCAGGAAGCCCTGGGGGAATCAGAGGCACCGCTTGCAACCCAGGGAGGATGCCATCTAGCGTCCAGGGGGAGATACTGGGCTTCCCACCCTTGTCCCCCTAGGCAGATGTGGTGAAGGGGCGTCCCGGCCAGGCATGGGCCCCAGCCATCCGTCCCTATATATATATATATATATATATATATATATATATATAATATATAAAAAAAATAAAAAATTAAAAAAAAAATGTATGTGTATAGAAATGAGGTTATGCTAAGCCGGCACTGTGTGAAATAAATAGGTAAATGAAATATACATATATATGTATATATATATATGTGTATTTTTATACGTATATAGAGGAAGAGATATAAATAGGACAAGATAAATAAATGTGTGTTATGATTTAAGGGTGATATTCAAAGTCTGATGTGAAAGGAACAGTGTGTGACTTTGAAAAATGCCTTCCGGAATTAATATTGGTACCTAGGAATAACAACATCGAGCTAAATTTGATATTTGGATGTATTTAAAATAGGTGTGGTTTCCAATTAGACGTGATCGGGATAATATAAACGGTGGGAAAAAGCCGGGAT
Source organism: Erpetoichthys calabaricus (assembly GCF_900747795.2). Taxonomy (NCBI): domain Eukaryota; kingdom Metazoa; phylum Chordata; class Cladistia; order Polypteriformes; family Polypteridae; genus Erpetoichthys; species Erpetoichthys calabaricus. The sequence continues at coordinate 88,398,316 of NC_041399.2, read as the reverse complement.
AACAGTTTAAAATAAACCTGGGTGGTGTGAAAGAGCGAGTGTATGCATTGCGGTTGGCCAATGTGTATGTTTCAATAAAGGAAGTTTACTAAGGATGGAATAGGTAGGTGGAGTCTGAGAAGCGAGAATAAACTTACATTTCAACCTGCTGAGGTTTGTTCCATTAGTGATAATAATAGAATTTATTATTGCGGTTCAAGTATTGGACCGGACAGAAAGTGAAGGATTGTTGGTCATCAGTATAATAAAGGAAGGATAGAAGTTTACAGAATAATGCGAAAGAATGTAAACCAAAACAACGGCGAGTGCCTGACAGTTAGTAGGAGTGTGGTAAAGGAACTATACATACTAAGGTGATATGTTAATGCTGAGGGTTATTAGGTGGAAACGTGGAGATGTGTGGACTGGCCTGACAGCCAAAGATCAGTGGTGAATATGTGCAGTGTTGTTGTGGTGACTCATTGCTCTTCAAGTTCAAGATGACAGCTGTTACTGAGTTCATGGAGGTGGCTTTACAAGGCTTTTGGGGGAGAGACGCGGACTTAGAACTTATCACAGACGTCTGGACTAGTCCCACTTTGGGACCACTATAGTATACAAGGAAAATGAACTGTCGCCAGTGGAAAGCACTGTGTTGTTTAAGATTATTGCTGATGTCTTCAAATAGACTGTCCCTGTCTCAAATGTCCTCCCCATTCACAACATTCTTTATTCCTTGTCCCTCCTTATCCAGTGACCCTGCCTTAATATTTTTATATTTGTCGGTGATTGTATTAGCTGTGGACCTGATCTCCTTTTCCAACCACTGCATTATGCTGGACACTTTTTTTACATCCTACAAAATGAGATTCTGCCCTTTCCAGATTTACTCCGCTCTTCAGTTATATGACAAGCCTGCTCAGGTCTAGTTTTTCACGTCTCCTGGGGTAAAGAGTTACTAAGATATAGTGGAAAGATTCAGGTATGTGGACAATGGGATTTGCATGTTAGATTAGGTAAAGGGCAAGCTAAAGAATAAAACAAGACTCCCCGTTAAGGCTAAGTGAGATCCAATGTACATTTCAAGTCGGGGTATTTCGGAGAATATTGATTTTTCATCGGTGGCTGAATTCCCAAGTCCACCTGTTATGCTCTCTGGTAAATATCCCAATATTATATGTTATCAAGTTTGTTAATTCTCAGCGTTATGTGCAGGGCTTGCGGGAGGTGAAGGTTACACTTCGCTCCCAGGTCGCTTATTGTGCCACATTCCGCAGCCCTCCTGTCCTCCATTCCATCTGCAGTAAACCAGTTCTCTTTTACTGACCTCGCGTTTTCTCTTCTTTTCCATTGTCTTTTGACTTCTGATTTTAATTACTTCACTTTTTTTTCTTTACACGTGTGGAGTCCCTTTCGTTGGTGATATTGTAGTGTTTTTATTTAGTATGTAGATGATCTGTTGCTTTGCTCTGATTTGAAAAAGAATTGCAAAAAGGACACTAAAGCTTTACTTTTCTTTCTAGCACTTTTCTTTTCCTGTTCTAAACTCCAGCTGGTTACATAAAAGAGAAATCGTGGCCATAAGACTTGTGCTTCATCCTGAAATTAAGCAACGGTTGCTACCTTTTCTTGGCAATGGGTCTTAAAAAAAATGACGTCAGCCCCTAGATTTGTATTAAACTGAATTTGCAAGTAATTCGCAGAAATGTGCACACAAAATTTAGAAATCTCTGAAATCAGTCTCTAGAGCGCTGGATTAATTCGGGTTACAATGAGTTTTGACTGTGTGTGATACTTGGTAAATGGAAAGGTCTCCAATTTTGCTCATAAAACTAATCGTACATGTACAAAACATCTTTCTTTCGAACCCTGATCATGTTCTAAGGAAAAGTGTTCTTTCAATAGTAATAAAATACAACAGAGACAATTTCTTTCAATGATTAAAATATTATTGGTGTGTGCTGTGATGCTTTTGAGAAATACTGAATGTATATTGAGCTTGGATGAGTGCAAAACCACTGTTAAGACAGGGAAGTATAGTGACGCAGTGATTAGTACTGCTGCTCAACAACAGGAAATGAATGCTTGGGCTTATATGCTTTCTGTGTGGAGTGAGATGTGAGTGCTTTAAATTCCAACAGTTTACCTGCCTTTGAGTATGTTTTCCATTTGTTGAAGAGGTTTTTGTGACTGCAGTGTATTAAACAACTTTTGACGGAGTTTGGGAATATGGTTGAAGAGAATGTGTGAAATGTATATGAATGACACGATTGATCAAACTATGCATGAAACTGAGAATGGGTATGTATAAGTGTATGCATATATATGTATTGTCACAAACTCCACACAGAGCCATAGCAAGATTTGGGGCAGCCACCCGTATAATTGGTATCCTGGCTGCAAAGTCGAAAAATGAATACAGCACTGATGTGCACAAAACCGAGTCCAAAACAGAACTGAGGGAATAGGGAAAATGTGGAGGCTTTTAAAGGGGAAGACAGGAAGTGAATTCAGAGGGGTTGGGCTCATAAGGGTCTTCAACCATAGGCTTGAGCCCGGATGTAACATCGCAGGGGCCGTAGCCGGAAAGGTCTTCTTCCATAGGCTCGGACCCGGAAGTGACGTCAAGAGGACCAGGTGGAATCTCCCGTGAATAGTCTGCAGGAAAGGGAGAAAAAGAGTCAGTGCACTCTGTCACATCCTGGTCTGATTCGGAATTGCCCTTACTCAAGCCCTTTAGCTGCCTCCCATGCGCACGTGTGTGACAGTATATTGTATGTATATATATATATATATATTATATGTATTGTTCAAATTGAGAGATCTCTGAATTCAAGTGGAAAATATGGTTAAGTGCAATGGAAAAAAAAAGTTTTATAATAATAATAATATTGCCATCATTTTCTTCCACAGCCCCAAACCTTCGCAATGTTTTTTTGTCATTCTTGTGACAATACAGTATATATGAAATAGAGGCCGGAAGGGAGTGCCCTCCCAAAGTCCAAGATAAGATTTATTATAAAAAAAATCTATCAATATAAAAGGCATATACAGCTATGGAGGGAAATGGAAGTAAGTACGATGAAACCTTTAACATCTCTTCCTTTCTCCAACTTCCACCTTTCCTCCTTCTTGAGTTCTCCAAGTGAACTGTTTTCTACTCTCCCTACTAGAGTAGTCAGATGTCAAACTTTGTCTCAGATAGTGCAGCTTTTGAACATACTTTGATCCAGACCACACTCCAACCTTTGCTGCTTTCATCCAAATATTGATTTTTCCACCTTTTGGGGGTTTGGTAGGATTCTGGGAGCCGAGTCTGGCATACAGAATTAAATGTGTCAGATTATTAATGAACTCCAGAGATATATCGACAGGGTACATAATTTGCACTGCATGAGGGGACTGTTATAACCTTTTTGGTGTTAGATTCTGCCATAGATCTTCTAAGATAGCATATTATACAGTAACGTGAACCTTACTCAAAGCAACTAAGGCTTCAAAGCTGCCATGACCTGTGGAGAATGTTTGGCTTTTTATTTTTTTTTTTTTAATCAAACTCTTGTAGTGATCCTCACAGGTGGCGCAGTGGTAGTGCTGCTGCTTTGCAGTAAGGAGATTGTGGGTTCGCATCCCGGGTCGTCCCTGTGTGGAGAGCGCTTTGAGTAGTGAGAAAAGCGCTATATAAATGTAAAGAATTATTATTATTATTATCCATTGGCCACCACAGTGCTGACAACACATGCTTGCAGATAGAGATCGGGTTGGAGAGATGACAAGACCAATTCAGACATTGCTGAGGTGCTACTGATGGGTTCCACATGCTCATTTCTTGTTTTTGTTGGTGTATGCACATAAAATTATATACATTGTTTTGTTAGATCAAATGCCACATGCTCATTAGTCAAAATACATCACCCTAAAAATGCTGAAAAGAAAGATTATTTTTAACCATGAATTGGCTACATTATTTGGGTTTATTGCTTAAAACAGAAAAGATAGCTTTCGTGTTTTTTGTTCACTATACTGTTGTAACATGAAGATTGGAAGTAAGGGGCAATGTACAACTGAACAACATGAATGCTACAGATAAACCTATTTAAAACTCACAGTGCTGGTACGTCATTACTGTTGTCATTTTTCTCTTCAGTTACATCTACTCAAGATGATAACATTTTAGGTGCAGAATTGTGTAAAATGTACCATGCTGTGAAGTGTCATCTGTTATAGAGAAGTGTTAATTGAGGAGTAAAAGAGGATAAAGAAATACTCAGTGACTCATTGATAGTGAAAGGTAAAACTTGTGGGAAAACTAAAGCAAAAGCCCTATGTGAATATATTTTAGCACTGTATTCTGTACAAAACATGTGGAGTATATAAAAGAACAGAGCTTGCCCTTTTCAATAGCAACTGATACTTCAGAAAAGTGCAACAAACCATTTCCCAATACTACTGTGATACTTTAATTTTGAGGAGGGAGTGCAAGATACGTTACTTGCCTTATACAGCAATAACACTGAATTATAGAGGTTATAACAAATCAAATGGCATTTGTTATGTACAGTTTTTGGATAAATTAGATATATCAGGTCTAGATCTGAAAAAGCTATCACCATACATTGCTGACAGTGCAAGTATGAACTACATACTTCGGATGGTGACTCGTGTTGTAAAATAAGAAGCGCAGATCGGACAATATCATAAGAGTTGCAGTCGTGCGCAAGCAGAAGTGAAAGGTGGTGTCCTTTTAACCGGGCAAGCAACATGGGCTATGATATAGAGCGCATTGTTGGCTATGTGAATGAGGGACTTTGCATTTGTCAAGATGTGCTGGAAAACCCACTTCAGTCACCTTGTGAACATGCCTTTGCAGTACCTGCATCCATGGCTGGTTGGTGCATCACCATAACTGTCCTGAAGACAGACAATCACTTAATGTTTCAGTGTTGCGGCCTTTATTCAGGTATATGAAGAATGACTTGAATCAACTGCAGATCCGATGCAGAAACAGAGAACATGGCTGTAATATGGTTTGTTCACTTGAATCTATAGATCTGCATGAGTGGACATGCATCAATGCCCATATAGGAGCCACTGCAGTCATGGAAGATGAACAGCAACAGAAGAAGAAGCAGGAGGCATATAAAGCGATGGAAAAAATCCATGAGATCCGAAACCAGGAAAGGAATTGTCAGGATAACATTATTGCAGTCCAAAACAACCAAAGGATTCTCCAAGAGGAGAAAGAAATTGTGATACATAACCTAAAGGAAACTCCAAGAGGAGAAAGATACAGCAATCCAGAACCTCCAAAAGGAAAAAGATATTATGATCCAGAACCTCCAAAGGGAATTCCAAGAGGAAAAATATATTGAGCTTGAAAACCTCTGAAGGGAACTGCAAAAGGATAACGTTATTGTGGTCCAAAACATCCAAAAAAATCTCCAAAAGGATAAATATATGGTGCTCCAATACCTCCAAAGGGAACTGCAAATGGAAAAAGATACTGCAATCCAGAATTTCCAAAAGGAAAAAAATACTACAATCCAGAACATCCAAAAGGAAAAACATATGGAGCTCCAAAACCTCCAAAGGGAACTGCAAAAGGAAAAAAATACAGAGTGCCAAAACCTCCACAGGAAACTGCAAAAGGAAAAAGATCAATGCCCATATAGGAGCCACTGCAATCATGGAAGACGAAGAGCAACAGAAGAAGCAGGAGGCATATAAAGTGATGGGAAAAATCCATGAGATCCAAAACCAGGAAAGAAATTGTCAGGATAACATTATTGCGGTCCAAAACATCCAAAGGAATCTCCAAGAGGAGAAAGAAATTGTGATACATAACCTCCAAAGGAAACTCCAGGAGGAGAAATATACTGTAATCCAGAACCTACAAAAGGAAAAAGATATTGTGATCCAGAACCTCCAAAGGGAATTCCAAGAGGAAAAATATATTGAGCTCGAAAACCTCTGAAGGGAACTGCAAAAGGATAACGTTATTGCGGTCCAAAACATCCAAAAGTATCTCCAAAAGGATAAATATATGGCGCTCCAATACCTCCAAAGGGAACTGCAAACAGAAAAAGATACTGCAATCCAGAACCTCCAAAAGGAAAAAGATACTGCAATCTAGAACCTCCAAAAGGAAAAACATACGGAGCTCCAAAACCTCTAAAGGGAACTTCTAAAGGAAAAATATATGGAGCTCCAAAACCTCCAACGGGAACTGCAAAAGGAAAAAAATACAGAGCTCCAAAACCTCCACAGGAAACTGCAAAAGGAAAAAGACACTGCAATCCAGAACCTCCAAAAGGAAAAACATACTGCAATCCAGAACCTCCAAAAGGAAAAACATGGAGCTCCAAAACCTCCAAAGGGAACTACTAAAGGAAAAATACATGGAGCTCCAAAACCTCCAAAGGGAACTGCAAAAGGAAAAAATACAGAGCTCCAAAACCTCCACAGGAAACTGCAAAAGGAAAAAGATCAATGCCCATATAGGAGCCACTGCAGTCATGGAAGACGAAGAGCAACAGAATAAGCAGGAGGCATATAAAGCGATGGAAAAAATCTATGAGATCCGAAACCAGGAAAGGAATTGTCAGGATAACATTATTGTGGTCCAAAACATCCAAAGTAATCTCCAAGAGGAGAAAGAAATTGCGATACATAACCTCCAAAGGAAACTCCAAGAGAAAGATACTGCAATCCAGAACCTCCAAAAGGAAAAAGATACGGAGCTCCAAAACCTCCAAAGGGAACTGCAAAAGGAAAAAGATCAATGCCCATATAGGAGCCACTGCAGTCATGGAAGACGAAGAGCAACAGAAGAAGCAGGAGGCATATAAAGCGATGGAAAAAATCCATGAGATCCGAAACCAGGAAAGGAATTGTCAGGATAACATTATTGCGGTCCAAAACATCCAAAAGAATCTCCAAGAGGAGAAAGAAATTGTGATACATAAGCTCCAAAGGAAACTCCAAGAGAAAGATACTGCAATCCATAACCTCCAAAAGGAAAAAGATACGGAGCTCCAAAACCTCCAAAGGGAACTTCAAAAGGAAAAAGATCAATGCCCATATAGGAGCCACTGCAGTCATGGAAGACGAAGAGCAACAGAAGAAGCAGGAGGCATATAAAGCGATTGAAAAAATCCATGAGATCCGAAACCAGAAAAGGAATTGTCAGGATAACATTATTGCGGTCCAAAACATCCAAAGGAATCTCCAAAGGAATCTCCATCCAAAGAAATTGTGATACATAACCTCCAAAGGAAACTCCAAGAGGAGAAATATACTGCAATCCAGAACCTCCAAAAGGAAAAAGATATTGTGATCCAGAACCTCCAAAGGGAATTTCAAGAGGAAAAATATGTTGAGCTCGAAAACCTCTGAAGGGAACTGCAAAAGGATAACGTTATTGCGGTCCAAACCATCCAAAAGAATCTCCAAAAGGATAAATATATGGCGCTCTAATACCTCCAAAGGGAACTGCAAACGGAAAAAGATACTGCAATCCAGAACCTTCAAAAGGAAAAACATATGGAGCTCCAAAACCTCCAAAGTGAACTCCTAAAGGAAAAATATATGGAGCTCCAAAACCTCCACAGGGAACTGCAAAAGGAAAAAGATCAATGCCCATATAGGAGCCACTGCAGTCATGGAAGACGAAGAGCAACAGAATAAGCAGGAGGCATATAAAGCGATGGAAAAAATCCATGAGATCCGAAACCAGGAAAGGAATTGTCAGGATAACATTATTGCGGTCCAAAACATCCAAAGGAATCTCCAAGAGGAGAAAGAAATTGCGATACATAACCTCCAAAGGAAACTCCAAGAGAAAGATATTGCAATCCAGAACCTCCAAAAGGAAAAAGATATTGTGATCCAGAACCTTCAAAGGGAATTCCAAGAGGAAAAATATATTGAGCTCGAAAACCTCTGAAAAGATCTGCAAAAGGATAACGTTATTGCGGTCCAAAACATCCAAAAGAATCTCCAAAAGGATAAATATATGGAGCTCCAATACCTCCAAACGGAACTGCAAACAGAAAAAGATACTGCAATCCAGAACCTCCAAAAGGAAAAAGATACGGAGCTCCAAAACCTCCAAAGGGGACTGCAAAAGGAACAAAATACAGAGTGCCAAAACCTCCACAGGAAACTGCAAAAGGAAAAAGATCAATGCCCATATAGCAGCCACTGCAGTCATGGAAGACAAAGAGCAACAGAAGAAGCAGGAGGCATATAAAGCGATGGAAAAAATCCATGAGATCTGAAACCAGGGGGGTATTTTTCGTACGTGGATTACTCGCTTAGCCGGATGTAATTGTTGACGATTTGGCCTGATCCTGGATCTGTCGGTTTTTTGAAACTCTTGCTGGAAGTGTTGTCATAGCAACACATCCAAATCCACAAACCTGCTCGGAGCAGGTTTGTTCTGCGTAAACAAGGATTAGTTTACACACTTGATCAGTGACGGTGTGGAAGTCATCCAGTCAGGGCTTCGCCGTTCATGAATGAGCGACCAATTGATATTGGTGCGCAAATTATACGAAGAGAATTTCATATAAAGAGGGTTTTGCTGTACGAAAGATACCGCTTTAGCCGAGGGGGAATATTGTACCTCAAAGATTTATTAGCTCCGTATATTCGAAGTCAAACTCGGCGAAGTCGGGCTCTCACAACCACACAGACAGTAGGCATTGCTTTGAGGTTTCTTGCAAGCGGCACTTTTTTATATACTGTAGGCGATGCGGAACATCTATCGAAAAGTGCAGTTTGCCAGGCAATTCGTAAAGTCTGTTTGGCTCTGAAATATTTCCTTCAGGTTTTCATTGTGTTTCCTGGACACCTGTGTGTGCAGACAATAAAAGAGGCGTTTCATGCCATTGCAGGTAGGTAATACACAGGCTAAAACACCCACAGTTCCATAAAGAATCCCACAATCAGCCTAACATTCTCATTACCAGGATTTCCAAATGTGATTGGGGCACATGGAACTGATCAGAGTGGAGTTTGATCAAACATTATTTGGAAAATGTACCTCTCCTCCTGATGAATAATCAGACACAGTGTCTTCATCAAATATTTGAGCTTCGTTAATATCTCGTTGGTCAGACACAGGTTCAAGGGATATGACATTCCCTGCAACTGACCCAACAAAAAAGAGGGCTATATGGAACATACCTATAGCACACATGGAGGACAAATATGCAATGACCATCCTTTACCTGAAATGAAATGACCACTGCATCCTGCCACTGGTTCTGAGGAGGAGCTTCCCCCTGGAATGCCCTCAGAAACAGGGCGATGGGCGTTTTTCTGGAGAGCCAACTCTTCTGCAGGGGTTAGGTCTGGACCGCGTGGACCTCCACCTGTTTTTTGCTTGTCTGCCTCCTTATTAGCTTTAAAATTAATGTTTTTTATATTATATATGATTCATTATGTCAACAATTCTTTAAATAGTTATATACCAATATTTACCAGTTTGAAGTATATTCTTGTACTTCACTTTAACCTGTTCCCATGTTGTCCTTGTGCTCACGTTTGATCTGGAATTATGACATATTAAATAATAATTAATCTGACACATAGGAAATGAAACGCTGCATTCAGTAAGTACAATGTACACTACTTAGCGTTTAATTTTTTCGGCCACTTTTTGCCAGCCGTCTTTTCTGGTCTGTGCTGCTTTTGCAGTGTTACCCCTTGTGTATATTAAATCTTGAAATTCTTCGTGTCCTTCGAATAAAAGGTCTTGCGTCGCGTGTGTGAAAAAAAAATGCGCCCGTTCTTTCATCATTTTGTTGCAGCCTATCAAAGACTTGCTGATCATGTTTTCTAGACTCAATATATACGGGCTTTTCACTCAGCGTGGGCACGCGCATTCATCTCGTATGATTAGATCCAACTACACTAATCTAATACACAGCTGCGTTTGAAAAACCGACTTATCTGGATGAGTTTCACTGGCATTAACTCATTCAAGATGAGGCACCTGATCTCGGATGGTTTAAGCGACGTACGAAAAATACCCCCCAGGAAAGGAATTGTCAAGATAACATTACTGCGGTCCAAAACATCCAAAGGAATCTCCAAGAGGAGAAAGAAATTGCGATACATAACCTCCAAAGGAAACTCCAAGAGAAAGATACTGCAATCCAGAACCTCCAAAAGGAAAAAGATATTGTGATCCAGAACCTCCAAAGGGAATTCCAAAAGGAAAAATATATTGAGCTCGAAAACCTCTGAAGGGAACTGCAAAAGGATAACGTTATTGTGGTCCAAAACATCCAAAAGAATCCCCAAAAGGATAAATATATGGCGCTCCAATACCTCCAAAGGGAACTTCTAAAGGAAAAATATATGGAGCTCCAAAACCTCCAACGGGAACTGCAGAAGGAAAAAAATACAGAGCTCCAAAACCTCCACAGGAAACTGCAAAAGGAAAAAGACACTGCAATCCAGAACCTCCAAAAGACATCTTCTGCTCCTGTTGGGGGTCCCGCTCCCAACGCGTAAGGCTATGAAGAGGAAGATGTTCTTCTATTTGTTTAATTGAGAGATGGAACTGTCGCCTCTGTCTTCACACTGAGCTCATTTTACTTCTGAAAGAGACATATGTTTGTTTGAATAAAGTTCCTGTCCCTACAAAAAAAAAAAATGTGAATTTCCCCTTGGGATTAATAAAGTATCTATCTATCTATCTATCTATCTATCTATCTATCTATCTATCTATCTATCTATCTATCTATCTATCTATCTATCTATCTATCTATCTATCTATCTATCTATCTACAGAAATCACAGTAGTGTTTATCAAAAATCAAAACTAGCTCAAAATAATATTGCTGCAAATATTTTGCACAAAGCAACACACTTTACCAAAGAAATTGATGTTGGAAATATTGTGTAAAACATGTATAACCATTTTAGTGTCTCAACAAAAAGAACAACACAGTTTAAGGAAGAATTCTGTGAATTTGTGAAAGCTGATAATGACAATCTGTTGCAGCGCGTTGTGACTAGATGACTATTTTTAGACAGAATTCTTAACTGCTGTAACGGGACCCGGCCGGGATGCCCCTGCTGCATATATTCTGGGGGAGCAGCCATGGGCTCCTCAGTACCTCCCCCGGGACGCTTGGTGGCAGCCTCCCTGGGTGACATTGGTGCCTCAGTTTCCCGCAGGGCTCCATGAGAGATGGAGTTCTCCACAACCCTGGGGTGGCTGCCAGGGCGTGCTGCATGGATCCCGGAGCCTTTATGGACACCTCTACAGCCCCGCCTGGAAATGCAATTAGCCACAGGTGATCAAGCACCTGGAGCACTTCCGGGTGGGCTATAAAAAGGGCCAGCATCCACCACCCAGGAGCCAGAATCGGGAGGAAGAGGACGGGGTTGCCTGGGAGGAGTGTTGGTGCCAGAGGAAGGATTGGTTTGGTTGTGTTGAACTGCTTTGGGACTGTGTTGGGCCTGTGGGACACGGGGAAGGCGTACCCCACTGCTGAAGAGAAAAATAAAAAATCTTGTTGATTTTACACGTGCCTCTGCGTCAGTCTGTGCCAGGTCGGGCGCAATATAGCACCTTATTACACTGCTCAGAAGTCCTAAAAAGCTATTTCTAAAATATAGGTGACAAACAGTGCCCCAGGCTACTGTGAAAGTGCTTTGGATTTGAAGAAATTGGCTGTAAATCATCAGAGATCTATTTCTCCTTTCTCAGTCACACACATAAAATTGTTCTCACACACTACTGATGCACTAGAAGGCAAATCATTCAGCATAATTTCAGCATTTAAGCTAATAGCTGAACTGAAAAGCAGATTGAAGAAGAGTTAAGGATGTTTTCTTCAGCTTTATAGTGAACACCAAGTTTAGTCAGTTTACCACTGATGTGTCAAAGAAATGAGAAACAGACTTTGTTTTTTTATGAAAAAGATATAAAGTATATATGTGACAGGTAGGACTTCTGTAAAAACTAAGAAAGTGCCAAACAAAACTGTGCATGACAAGTGCCAACCTTTTCGGACACTTCTGGGAGGTAGTCAGTGCTTTTGACCTTCAGGATATTGATATAAATGAAATATATGAAGAGTATGGGATTGTGGAGGCAATTATCAATACTGATGAAATGATAGATAGCCACAATGAAGAACATTATCTGAAGTTGTTCAGTAAATCTGAGCTCCAAATTAGAAATGATAGCCACAATGAAGAACATTATCTCAAGTTGTTCAGTAAATCTGAGCTCCAAATTAGAAACCTGAAGGAGGTAAGAACTTACATCCTCTCCATCTAATTTAGAAACACTTACACATAGTGTATGTTATTCAGTGATGACCTCATGTTAAAGAAGTTAGAGAAACCTTACAGAAGGGGGCTCCAAATCTGTAACAACTTCACAGAAGAGTGCCTGGCCATGTACAAGCAATTCCTTTCCCAACAGAATACTCCTGGAGATGGAAAGTATAGAACAGAAGTACCAAAAATAGACATCCATACTTGACAGTCAGTCAGTCATTATCCAACCCGCTATATCCTAACACAGGGTCATGGGTGTCTGCTCGAGCCAATCCCAGCCAGCACAGGGCGCAAGACAGGACTAAATCACGGGCAGGGTGCCAGCCCACTGCAGGGCGCACACACCCACACATCAAGGATAATTTATAATCGCCAATGCACCTAACCTGCATGTCCTTGGATTGTGGGAGGAAACCGGAGCACCCGGAGAAAACCCACGCAAACACGGGGAGAACATGCAAACTCCATGTAGGGAGGACCCAGGAAGCGAAACCAGGCCTCCTAACTGCAAGGCAGCAGCGCTACCACTGCGCCACCCTGCCGCCCCCATACTTGACAATTTGTGGTAAATGGACTACTTTCTTTAGTTTGTGCTGGGTTTATATATAAATAGGCTAAGCAAAAAAATATAATGTTGCAATTTTTATTTAATAAGATAACTAAAGTGACTATCTGTATTTATTTGTTGTATTTGCAAAAAAATATAAATCTGTTTGAATCAAATTTGTTTCATTTCCATAGTGTATATTTTCGTAAGCCAGATTAATCAGTTTATTAAAAGCTTAAACTGTTAATAATGATAGCATTTGTTATTGATTGTTGTCTTGATGCTAATTAATTACTTAGCTTCTTATTATTTGCATAATTTAAATTGTCATACTTGTATAGAACTAGCATAATACAGCATCTTGAGTGCCCAGAGTTATAAAACAGCATATCAATCACCTAATTAGACTATAATTGCACGTATCCCTTTCATTTATTAGCAGTATTTCCCTTTGAAACAAATGTAATATTTCATGTTTGACTTAATTATTTTTGTCAAGGAATGGCTTTACACATTATTGATAATTTTCTCTTCTTCTTTTTAGTTGGCCAGAAAGTGATACAGTGTGTCCAATTTCATTGCATGTAGCTCTATCCTCTTTCATTTCAAAGGAAATGGTGAATGATGTGAATTTGATAAGCTATGATGTGACACCCTGTGTAGTGGGAATGTGGACACCAAACTACCTTTTTTTTTTTTAAACTTGTGACAAACTTTTTTGACATTGATGAATGAATTCAGCCAAAATACGTTGGTCAGCTTAGTGTACTAGAATAGTTTCTCTGAATCTGAAACTTGTGACCTCCATTTTCTAGCTTATTTTTGTTGTTTTTTTAAACTTTGGAGATGAATCATATTTTCTTTCCTAAAAGTTAGCTACCAAACAATGTCTTGATTTCATTTGATGTGTACTGCCAACAGCTGCCCCTCTCCTGGTATTAAAAGAATTTGCCATTCTGAATGACGTCCAAAGATCTCATGTATCTGCCAAGTGTTCTCAGCGCCTTATATATGAAACTGTCTCTCACTGTCTTCTTATGTTTTTGTTATGTCTACTGTCAAGTTGTATAATGTCTAGCACACCCTATTAAAAATCAAAAGTCCACCAAAATTCACTGGTTTATTCAGCTTTCATCTCCATCTTTGGGGCTCACTTTCCACCATTACTTTTGTGAAATCGTTTTTGTCTTTTTTGGGTTGTCACTTATCATTGAAGGAATAACAAACTGCAACTACATATAACACATTCTATACTTTAATCTATTTTTCTGTACACAATACACGACTATCTTCCTTCAACACCAGAAGTACTTCAGAGGTTTATCATTTTAGTTATTTTTATATAATCAGACACAAACCTCCACAGCATTATTCACTTTTTATCAGAACCCAGTGTACTGTATGGTTGAGCAGAGAAAAAATTCCGAATAGTGCTGAGAGATAAAGGAATGCTTATGCACACTCCTCACATTACTTAATTTGCTAAGCTGTTCAAAAATGCCAGCTTTCAGTTACAAGTTTCAACATTTAGTTGTCAAATGATATATATGAGTGGATGGTAGTCCTACACCTGAAAATGCATGTTTGCCAATGGTGTGAGGTAACAGGATTCATCACAACCTGTCAGATGAAATAAATTCACAAAGTAAGCTTAGATATGGGCACTTTTCATTTTCAAAAAGAGTGGTTTTTTAACAAACGCGATCAGAAAGATGAAGCAATGCCATTGGGTATCTCTTAACTAAATGCCTAATGAAAAAACCTATAGCTGTTTCAATATATAAACTAAAATAACCAAATAAGAAGACTTAAGGATTTGGCTTTGCCATAACTATTTAAAAGATTTCATTATGTGAACCTTAACCCAACTGTCATAACCGTACAATTACATTGTGTTTATTATTGTGTTCTTCTATGCTTTCCGTGGTGGGCTGGCGTCCTGCCCAGGATTTGTTCCTGCCTTGCACCCTGTGTTTTCTGGAATTGGCTCCAGCAGACCCCCGTGACCCTGTGTTAGGATATAGCGGGTTGGAAAATGACTGTGACTTACTTCTATGCTTTTCTCTGGTTCATGTGTCAAAGCTCTATTCCTGATTTTTTCCTCATTTGTCAATACCATTCAAATTGAGAAATTGAACAGTATTAATGGTAATCTATTTCTTACATTATTGATTCAGGACTTTTTTAAAATCATTCACAGAGAATGTACATGACACTTTCTCAGAGGTTTTTTGTTAAAATTCAGGTGTTCCACAAGGAATTAATTTGTCTTCATTACTATTTACACTGTACGCAAGTGACCTGAGACAGAACAGCGACTAATGTTCCATTATCAAGTATGCTGATGACACCATGCTGATATACACTGTAACAAAGGCGCTATATAGGCACCCGACCCGACACAGAGGCACGTATAAAGAAACAAGACTTTTATTTTTCTTCACCCGTGGCGCACGTCTTCCCCGTGACCCACAGGCAATACACAGTCCATTAAGCACACTCCCAATACAGCAACAATCCTTTCTCCCTTTTACCACCACTCCTCCTCAAGCTTTGTCTCCTTCCTCCCAACTCTGGCTCCTCGAGTGAGGGTGGCTGGCCCTTTTTATATCCCACCCGGAAGCGTTCCAGGTGCATGACCACCTGGTCCTAATTGCCCTTCCGGGTTGGGCTGAAGATACGTCCAGCTGGGCTGCTGACTCCATGCAGCTCACCCTAGCGGCCATCCAAGCCCCCAACCAGGCTGTGGAAGACTCCATCTCCCATGGAGCCATGCGACAGGTTGGGGAATCACTGTCCGCTTGCCACCAAGCGTCCCGGGGAGGTATTGAGCTGCCCATGGTTGCTCCACCGGAACAGATGCAGAAGGGGCGTCCCTGCCAGGCATGGGACCCGGCTGTCCACCACAACACATACATCTGTAGAGGATAAAATCTGTTATTTAAATCAAGTGGACTGTTTAGGAAATTGGTATAATAAGAAACATCTTACTCTAAATGTCAAGAAAATGATATTTGACTTTAAAAGAGAGAAAACTACATGTTCACTAATCACAGCCCTGGGGAAGGTGAAAGTAACAGATAGATAGATAGATAGATAGATAGATAGATAGATAGATAGATAGATAGATAGATAGATAGATAGATAGATAGATAGATAGATAGATAGATACTTTATTAATCCCAAGGGAAAATTCACATACTCCAGCAATAATGATTAAAATAGTTAAAAACTACCCTAGATAATGATCTTAGTTGGGATCATAATAAAGAAAAAAAACAATCAGAATGCAGTCAATGCTTATTTCTCATCCATTAATTCGGACCATTTAAAGTGGACAAAGATCTCATGTTGTCTTTTTATTGCAGTGTGATCCAGTTTGTCATCACTTTCAGCTTCACTACCTGGTTTACAGTAGTAGCCTGACAAATTAAAACTTAAAAAAGCTCCAGCAGATTACCAAACATGCAGCTAAACTTACTGGGGCTGACATAGATGATTTGGTAAGTGTGTGTCAGAGGGCTCTGTAGAAATACATAAAATCATCTCAACCATATGCAGAGCGTAACTTCAGTACATCTGGCAGGATAGTTGCTTTACGAAAATAAGCAAATCACTCCAGAAATTCCTTTCTTCCCTATACCATATGTTTTATTATTAAGGAATGTCAAAGATAATAATTTAAAATAATTCCAGGAAAGTGTTTAGGTTTTCATATGTATCATATAACTGTTCACTGTCAAACTTAGAAGCAGTTAGCAAAGAATCTGTTTTTGATATGATGTAAACATTTTAGACCTTCTTTGTAAATTTTTAACCTGTCTTGTCTTTATTTGTTTATTTTATTTCATTTCTGTCCATTTTTTGATGCAACTGAGAACACACATTTCATGTTTTCTTGTATAAACATGAGTAAATAAAAACCTTGAACCTTTATTCATAACATTTAAAAGTTTATCATATTTTTGAAATTTAATTGCCTTTCAACAATTTAGGTTATTACAAATGTTGTGATTATTTTGTGGTGTGCACTTCTTACGGTAGAAAATGGGTTCATGTTGTACTGGCTTTCAGATAATTCTCCTTTGTCTTTGTAAGAGCCAGATCCTTTAATTTAATGTTAATGGTAAATTTTCCTTAGTCTGCTTAACATGAATATGAATATAATACAACTTAATGGAAGAGTCAGTTTAACCCCCTGTAAGTTATAGAAAATAGAATGTTCATAATCTTAACTCTGTGACAGTAAAATAGCCCATAGATTGAAGTTAGACATCTACGAAGAAATATGAACGGTTAAACAGATAGGTATTAAGGGCATTTAGTTTTCTGACTGTTGCATAGAACATTACATAGAACAATAAATAGAAACCTTAAGAAATGTAATTTAGATATTGAAACAGAATATCATATGTTCCCATTTTTCCTTTTATTTTTTGTATGTATTATCAACTTTTTTTCTCTATTTTTTGTTTGAACTGTTTGCTTTGAATTTCATTAAAATCTTTAAAAACAAAGACACTTGGACTGTGGAGTTTTTTTTTTTTTGTACGACGAGTCATACTAGTGCTGGAATGCTACATTTGAACTATCTTAAACCATTACATCTTGCCTGAAAAAGGGGCCGGAGTTGCCACCAAAGCTTGCAAATTGTAATCTTTTTAGTTAGCCAATAAAAGGTGTCATTTTGCTTGAGTTCTCACTTGAACCATTCAGAAACTCTCGTCAAACGCAGCTACAGTCTTGATATTTGTTTCACATCATATATCGGCTTGGTGGCTTTGTGACTAAAAGCTCTTCACCAAGGTCCTTTGGATTAGAAAGAAGCTCTCATTCATTACAGACACCACAAATAGATGCTTTAAATGCTGAGGAACTGGATAAACAGCTGACGCTATCAGAATTACTAGATGCTATAAAGTCACTTCAAAGCGGGAAATCAGCAGGCCCTGATGGTTACCCCGTAGAGTTTTATAAGAAATTCTCCACTAAGCTAGCTCCACTCTTATTGGCAACATTTACAGAAGCTAGAGACAACCAAATACTACTCAAACATTTCGTCAAGCATTAATCACCGTCTTTCCTAAAACAAAATAAGGACTTGTTACAATGTGCATCATACAGACCAATTTCACTCCTGAATAATGATGTTAAGATACTCTCAAAAATTCTAGCTGGAATACTGTATACCAATCCAGAAGCTTCAGTTTGTATTAACAATATTTCTTCAGACTACTTTAAGCTAGAACGTGGTACGAGACAAGGATGTCCCTTGTCACCACTGCTGTTTGAAATCGCCATTGAACCACTGGCGGTTCACTGTTGAAATTCCTATCAGATAAAGGGGATTATCAGAGAAGGACTGGAACAGAAAATTTCTCTATATGCAGATGATATGGTTTTATATATATCAGACCCAGAAAACACTATGCCTGCAGTTTTAACAGCACTAACAGAATTTCAAAAGATATCTGGTCTTAAAATTAATCTGAATAAAAGTATACAGTAATCCTCCATCGCGGGGGTTGCGTTCCAGAGCCACCCGCGAAATAAGAAAATCCGCGAAGTAGAAACCATATGTTTATATGGTTATTTTTATATTGTCATTCTTGGGTCACAGATTTGCGCAGAAACACAGGAGGTTGTAGAGAGACAGGAACGTTATTCAAACACTGCAAACAAACATTTGTCTCTTTTTTCAAAAGTTTAAACTGTGCTCCATGACAAGACAGAGATGACAGTTCCGTCTCACAATTAAAAGAATGCAAACATATCTTCCTCTTCAAAGGAGTGCGTGTCAGGAGCAGTGACTGTCACAGAGATAAAGAGAAAAGCAAACAAATCAATAGGGCTGTTTGGCTTAAGTATGCGAAGCACTGCGGCACAAAGCTGTTGAAGGCGGCAGCTCACCCCCTCTCCGTCAGGAGCAGACAAAGAGAGAGAGAGAGAGAGATAGAGAGAGACAGTTTTTGTTTTTCAAGCACAAATCAATACGTGCTCTTCGAGCTTTTAAGTATGCGAAGCACCGTGCAGCATGTTGTTTCAGGAAGCAGCTGCACAAAAGATAGCAACGTGAAGATAATCTTTCAGCATTTTTAGACGAGCGTCCGTATCGTCTAGGTGTGCGAACAGCCCCCCTGCTCAATCCCCCTACATCAGGATCAGAGAAAGTCAGTGCAAGAGAAAGAGAAAAGTAAACTGGGTAGCTTCTCAGCCATCTGCCAATAGCGTCCCTTGTATGAAATCAACTGGGCAAACCAACTGAGGAAGCATGTACCAGAAATTAAAAGACCCATTGTCCGCAGAAACCCGCGAAGCAGTGAAAAATCAGCGATATATATTTAAATATGCTTACATATAAAATCCGCGATGGAGTGAAGCCGCGAAAGGCGAAGCGCGATATAGCGAGGGATTACTGTACTCTTTCCAGTGAATTCACAAGCATATAATATTAGATTGGACACCCTACCTTTTACCATAGCAGATCAGTTTAAATACCTAGGGGTAAATATCACAAGTAAACATAAAGCTCTTTATCAACAAAATTTTGCCGTCTGTATGGAAAAAATTAAGCAAGACTTGCATAGATGGTCAACCCTTCATCTCACTCTAGCCGGAAGAATTAACGTTGTTAAGGTGAATATCCTTCCTAAACTTCTTTTTTTATTTCAAAACATTCCAATATATATCAATAAATCTTTTTTAAGCAATTAGATTCAACAATAACCTCATTCATTTGGAACTCAAAACACCCACGTATCCGAAGAGCGACCCTACGAAGACCTCAGGCAGAATGTGGCATGGCTTTACCTAATTTTCAGTTTTATTACTGGGCAGCAAACATACAATCTATAAAAACCTGGACACAAATAGAGGAACATACATAGGCTTGGTTTGCAATAGAAGTAAAATCCTGTAGTACTTCTTTATACTCTCTGGTCTGTGCTCCAATAAATGCAAGTTATCGCAAATATACTAATAACCCAATTGTGCTTTACTCACTTAGAATATGGAACCAACTTAGAAAGCATTTTAAGATGGAAAATCTTTTATCCATGGCACCTCTGCAAGAGAACCACCTCTTTCAACCTTCACAAACATATCCAGTTTTTAATATTTGGAAAAGTTTTGGGATTAAAATGCTCAGAGATCTTTATATAGACAATATATTTGCATCTTTTGAACAATTACGTTCCAAATTCAACCTCCCAGCTACACATTTCTTTCACTATCTTCAAATTAGAAATTTTGTTAAACAGAAACTGCCTGATTTTCCTCACCTCGTACCCTCCACCATGCTGGAAAAAGTACTGCTCAATTTTGAGGAATTAAACACCATTTCCGCATTATATAAAATCTTATTAGAGACCCTACCTTTCAAAGACCCAAGAGGACATTGGGAAGAAGATCTCCTAATCAATATATCAGAAAAGGAGTGGAAGGTAGCAAAGCAGAGAATTCACTCGAGCTCCATATGCGCAAAGCATAGAATTATTCAACTAAAAATTATATATCTAGCTCATCTGTCTCATTTAAAACTGCCCAAAATGTTTCCAGGGCAAGATCCAACCTGCAAACGCTGCAACCAAGCTCCTGCCTCACTGGATCACATGTTTTGGGCCTGCACCAAACTAACATCATTTTGGACCAAAATTTTTAAGTGTCTTTCAGACAGCCTTGGGATCACAATCCCTCCTAACCCATTAATAGCTGTGTTCAGTGTTCTTCCAGACTGACTTGAAGTGGAGAAGGACAAGCAAACGGTGATTGCATTCACTACACTTTTGGCACGCAGACTTATTTTGTTAAATTGGAAGAATCCTAACTCTGCTCTGAAAACATTGGAAAACATTTACTCAAAACGGTTAAAATGTAAAGATGTCAGTTTTGGTAAATTCAAGTCCTTTGAGTATCTCGCCGTTGTTATTCATGGAGATTTTCATGTTCTAGTATTATCCGTGTATAGACCTCCAAAATTCATTGCGTCTTTTTTTGAGGAATTCTTTGATTTAATGTCAATTTTAATTACAAACTGTGACACACTCTTAATAGTTGGCGACTTCAATTTTTATATAATCAGTGTGACCAAAAAGTAAAAGAATTTATGAACCTCCTGGACTTTTGATTTGAGACAGCTCGTTAATAAGCCTACACACAAAGCAGGTCATACGTTAAACTTAGTGATTACTAAAGGACTAAAAGTTGATATAAAGCAGGTCATTGATATGGGTCTATCAGACCATTTTCTTCTACTTTTTAATATAGAAATAATAATAGAAAACACTCATGAGATGCATATTGTTAAAAAAAACGCTTCTTTGACTCAGCAGCAGCTTTAAAACTTACAAACATTCTAAGCAATCAGTCCGTTTATAGTGCCAACTATAATAGCGAGGATAATGTAAATAGTTAGGTGGAAAGATTTAATACTAAGGTGGGATTTAATACTAAGTGGGAAACCGATGTTTTATATTACTTGAAATTGGAAAAAATCAAATTCTCAGTTAGAGGATCTGTACAGAATTTTTTTAAAACCTGGCAGGATCTAATCAATATTATTTTAGAATAAGAGAAATAACTATTACTGCATTTAATTCCCTTCTCCATTTTTTATTTACCTATATATATTTCTTCCTTTCTTTTGTTTATTGTTGCCTTATTAAAAAGCCCTAAGCAATTCTCCTTTGGCTAAGCTCTCCTTCTCAGGGGTGGGGTTTGATTTGTCTTCAATTTTTTTTTTGTTATAAATTGATCTATTTATATGGAATGATTACAATAAAATTAATAAATAAAACTTAAAAAAAAAAAAGAAAAAAGCTCTCACATATCAGAGAGCAAATAAAGAACTCCCCCTGCTCTGAGGATGAGACAGCTTCTAGACTGCAAGCAAAGTTCTTCTATATGCTCAGTGTCAACCCTCAGCTTCTATGCATGCTTGGACTTTTACAATATGTCTGGCATTGTTCTACAATATTGCATCTCTACTTACAGTACAAGTCATTGTGAGGAACCACCTCCTAATGCGATAATTTAAAAAAGCATCTTGCTTTTAAAAATAAGAAACCCACGTGTGCAAGGAGTGGTTAAGTGAGTGCACCATACCATGCATAAATTATTAGTTGACCATTAAACAGTAGCTTAAAGGAAGAGTTTTTACACAAATAAGAAATGTGGTCTAGTTTGGTCATAACAGATGAGTGGTAACTGTAAGAGTCTATCTTAGAAAGTTAATGTTTATGCTAAAATTCACTGTAATGCTTTAGTTAAATTTCTAAAATTAGCTGTAATCCTTTAGTTATATTTATACTAATTGAGGCTTCAGGATATGCGTCCACAGGTTTCATCTGTGCTATGTTATTTAGGTACATGTTATATTAAATAGACACATATCAGAAAAGAAGTAATGCCTATCCTTAATACACACCATCTGTTCCCATGAAAAAGTATAAAATGCCAGGCCTGACCTACTCTTCGCTAAAGACATACTTATTCTTTTTAAAATTTAATTTTTTTCTTAATATGAAAGATATAATATTATAAACTTTAACTGAATCAATATCATGCAGACAGATAGATAAATAGACAGATATTTTATTTGTCTCAAGAGAAAGCTGCAGTGTTGTAGCTGGAAGCAGTTGGAGACACCTAACCCTGTCGTTAATGCTCCTATATTGCGTGCAACTACCAATTTGTGTTGCTGTCAGACTAGGACTTGTGTGGATTGCAAGTCTGCTCCTACACTGATGCACACCATCTCAATGAAAGACAAATGGATTATAGGCTGATTCCAGCACTGACAGTTATGAATTATGATAAACAATTGAACAAGTTTAACCTTTTCTGTTTAGGCAAGAAGAGACCAACTAGTGCCATGATTGAAGTTTTTAAAACTATGTGTTATGAACTGGGGCACCCTGTTCATTTTTTTTTTTGTTTTTTTTTAACTACATTTTTTCTGCTGGCTTGTTGTGACATCTTGGAGGCTTCACATGTCAAGGAATTTCAATACATTATAATATTATAATTATAATATAATTATAATATAATTTTTATCCTTTTCTTTAAAATGTGTCTTGTTGTGTTCTAAAAGGCACTATGCACTACATCTTGGATATTCGGCTTTGTAACACTGTGTCACACTCAGTACAATGCTTGTTCCTCAGGCAACTTCAGTCTTGCACTCTTAGTATTTTATAATTTATGGTGTAGCACTGCCACATAGTTATGGTTTCCCTTTTGACTTTATTGTCAGCATGTGCAGGCTGAGGAAAAAAAGGTAAGCTGTACCTGCCCTTTATTAGTGAATGTGATTGACAGCAGCACCCCTAAAGGTGTGATATCCAGAATGCACATCCAGCTTCTAGGATCTGTCTCTAATTTCCATAAACTGCACATTTTCAAAATGCCAAAAGTAAACAACAATTGGAGGAAGAATATCAACATATCTAAAATGATCGATGACTGTTTTGGACATTAAAGAAAAGGGGGTTCTCTATGGACCATCTAGATAGTTAAAGGACAACAACAGTAATTTTGAATGATACTGTCTGCAATTCTGCATAGTGCTGATTTCATCTAGTGGATCCCAGTTGAGCTTGTTGAGGTTTCATTATTATGGTGCACTAACTGACTGTTCAAACATTTTACATTCAAACTCAGATTCATGAACTGGACTATTTTGTGAACTTTGAGAGGGTCTAGGGTGAGTATTCACTATACATATGACAATTAGTTAGGCGCGAACTCTGCAGAGTTCACTTTACCCTGATTTTGGAAAAAATATTGGAAATGTTTGTGAACGTCACCAAACTCTGCAAAATGTATTGACGTCAATGGAAAAGGAAGAACTGAATTAGTTCAGAGTGGATTATGATGGTGCAGTGGTCTTTTAAATGTCCTAGAGAACTTGGGAAGTGTGAGCCATCTATGCTGGACCTACCATTGTAGCTAAAAATGTGATCTGTGCTGTGAAGCAGCAGTGCTAACCATTGCACTACAGTGTCTAAAACAGCAAAAGAACAAGACCTAATGATAACCACAAACAAAATAGAACAAGTGGCCACAGACTAGCAATAAGTAATATCTTTTTTGTTTTCACTCTATCTATGGAGATGCTTTGCACATTTTCTTCCATAAAGAAGACAGAAACTGCTTGTAAATACTAATATGTCTTTTGTTATGAGTATTATTATTATTTAACTAGCAAAATACCCGCGCTTCGCAGCGGAGAAGTACTGTGTTAAAGAGGTTATGTAAACATATATACACATAAACATACTGTATATACATAAATATATACATATACACATCCACATATATATACATATATCAACATATATATACACATACATATATATATATATATATATATACACACACACGCAGACACATATACATACATATACATATACATATTTGTATATCTACATATATATACACATATATACATATATATACATATTTGTATATCTACATATATATAAACATATATACATATATATACATATTTGTATATGTACATACATACACATATATCTATCTATCTATCTATCTCTATATATATATATATATATATATATATATATATATATATATACACACATATATATATACACATACATATATATATATATATATATATATATATATATATATAGCTGATTACCCAGTGGATTCGCTGACTGAGTGCAAGAGAAAAAAATAAAATGTATGTATAAAATAAGTTTAATTGCCAAATTTATTTTTCCACAAATAAAGAGCACTTACAATAACATAGAAATCAATATAAACAACATTAACATCATTATCATTTGAGAATATGAAGTAATATATAAGAAGCACATTGCATATAAATATAAATTATTAAACAGTAAAATGTTCTTCTATAAAACACTACTGTGGCTATTCGTTTGTCTGTCCAGGATTTTAAATGAGCTGTAGCTCGCAAACCGTTTCACCTATTGACTTGAAATTTGGTACACAGATACTACGTCACGTCTACTATTCGCTTTCCCACACATATGAATACATATATATATATATATATATATACACATACATATACACACACATACACATATATACATATACATACATAGTGCGTTGCAACACGGGCTGCGATTGTTACATGGGAGGGAGAGGACAAATCACAGCTTCCCGCTTTCTAATCGGGCTTGTGATTGCTGCTTTGACGGATGCCCAGATCCCACAGTATTTCCCCTTAGGAGAGGCGTTAGGCAAGTGTAATTGAATAGCGGTGCTGCAAGTTATTACTCTTTTTATCTTTATTTTATTTTATTGTAGAATCAACTCACAGCTGCGCGCACCAGTGCGTGCGTGGCGGATGCGTACGGCTGACGTTTTCATTGTCTACCACCTTCGCTAATCATTCTTGAGGCAGATTGAAGAGTTAAGTGCCAGCTTAACTGAAAAATTAAAGAAAACATACTAAGTTTAAAAAAAAATCAGTTTTAACGGGTAAAGATGCCGACGAAAGAAGAGAAGCAGCGGGACACTAGGGTCAAGAGCTGCTCATTAAGCAGCAAGCTCATCAACCTCTGAGCAAACGAATGGTAAACGTACAGAGAAAGAGGATAAATACTATGAATGGTCATGTCAAGTGTATTCACTCCACGTTATCGTGCAGTGCGCTGTTACTGGTATTTTGATAAAAGAATCTGAATAACATATAAGAAGCGTATAAATTATTAAACAGTAAAACATTAACATTTAAGAAGTAAAGATACATTGAGTACTACTGTAGTGCTTTCGGGTATAGTACATTTTTTGTTTGCCCATTACATGCATAAATGTATACATTTTTTGGTGTACCTACCCAAGAACACGCGACATGACCCGGCAGTTAAAAATTTATCGCTCCAGCAATTTTAACTCTGTTACAAAGTCATCTAATATGGTATTGCAAACGGCAGCGGGAGCGTTTCTATAAACTCAATTTAAACTTACTGTTTACACCGTGCTTTGAAGATGCATAGTATGCGACACGTGTTTCGCCGTAATTGTGGGCTCATCAGGAGTACACAGTCACTGCACTCCCTTACGGGAATCGATCCTCGGACGTAGAGGCGAAGCCCCTAACGTTGTGCCACGGCGTGAGGTTCGTTCATTTGACAGCATATAGATCGGGGTAATTACATTGCAGGCATTCGTAGTCTGATTCACAATCTGATTGTATGGGTGGTTACCTACCAGGTAACGCTTGTGGTTGGTGAGCAAGTCGGCTAACTTCTGCCACGGTGCCCTCTTTCAGTTGCGAGAAGCAGATCATACAATGGTTGAAATAGTTTAATATATATAGCAAAATCACCGCGCTTCGCAGGGGCGAATATGGTATTGCAAACGGCAGCGTTTCTATAAACTTAAAGTTACGGTTTATACCGTGCCTTGTTTCATATTCTTTTCCTACCTTATCAATTGTGTAATGTGTTTTTTGAACAGGTTTGATTCATGGAAGAGATCACTCCTGCTGCGTTCAGTCACTTCACGTGAGCCACTGTCTTGTGTGATGTTGCGATGTCCACGGGTTTATTTAATGTTAGCTAAGACCCGGCAGTTAAAAGTTTCTCGCTACAGCAATTTTAACTCTGTTACAAAGTGATGCAAACTCTCGTTTATACCTCGTGTGTTCTCATTAAACTTGTATCTCGCGAATATGGCATTGCAAACGGCAGCGGGAGCGTTTCTATAAAGTTAAGGTTACGGTTTACACCGTGCTTTTTTATACCTCGTGTCTTCTCATTAAACTTGTATCTCGCGAATATGGTATTGCAAACGGCAGCGGGAGCGGTTCTATAAAGTTAATTTAGACTTACGGTTTACACCGTGCTTTTTTATACCTCGTGTCTTATGAAGATGCTTGTATGCGTCACTCACTCGCTTCTTATTGTTTCGCTGCCTTGTCAATTGTGTAATGAATGTTTTCTTCTGTGCTCTTTGGGGCTCCTCCTTCTTTTCTACGTACTGAGTTCACAGTCAGTTCACGTGATTACGTGGGAGGCGTGATGACGCGACACGCAACTCAGTCTCCTACGGCCATCTTGCTGCCTACCATTACAGTATATGGACAAAAAAGAGGTTCCAGTTATGACCATTACGCGTATAATTTTGAAATGAAAACTGCCTAACTTTTGTAAGTAAGCTGTAAGGAATGAGCCTGCCAAATTTCAGCCTTCCACCTACACGGGAAGTTGGAGAATTAGTGATGAGTGAGTCAGTGAGTCAGTCAGTCAGTCAGTGAGGGCTTTGCCTTTTATTATTATAGATCAGGTCTCATTCTGACACAAATTCAGGGAGTACAACAACAACAACATTTATTTATATTGCACATTTTCATACAAAAAGTAGCTCAAAGTGCTTTACATAATGAAGAAAAGAAAAATAAAAGACAAAATAAGAAATTAAAATAAGACAACATTAGTTAACATAGAAAAAGAGTAAGGTCTGATGGCCAGGGTGGACAGAAAAAACAAAAAAATTTGTAGGGGTTCCAGGCCACGAGACCACCCAGTCCCCTCTGGGCATTCTACCTAACATAAATGAAATAATCCTCTTTGTAGTTAGGGTTCTCACGAAGTCCCTTGATGCTGATGGTCATACAGACTTCTGGCTTTTAATCCATCCATCATTGTTGGAACATCATGGTGCTTTGAGTAGATGGTGGTGGCTTGCCACCACCAAAAGGACACCGGAAAAGGAAACAGAAGAGAGAGTAGGGGTTAGTACAGATTTTAGAGCCACCACGAATAGTTATTATAATGAATTGGATATACAGAGTATCAGGATTTAAATTACAGTGAAGTTATGAGAAGGCCATGTTAAAGTAATGTGTTTTCAGCAGTTTTTTAAAGTGCTCCACTGTATTAGCCTGGCGAATTCCTATTAGCAGGCTATTCCAGATTTTAGGTGCATAACAGCAGAAGGCCGCCTCACCACTTCTTTTAAGTTTTGCTCTTGGAATTCTAAGGAGACACTCATTTGAGGATCTGAGGTTACGATTTGGAATATAAGGTGTCAGACATTCCGATATATAAGATGAGGTGAGATTATGTAAGGCTTTATAAACCATAAGCGCAATTTTAAAGTCAATCCTGAATGACACAGGTAACCAGTGTAGTGACATCAAAACTGGAGAAATGTGCTTGGATTTTCTTTTCCTGGTTAGGATTCTAGCAGCTGCATTCTGCACTAGTTACAAACGATTTATGTCTTTTTTGGGTAGTCCTGAGAGGAGTGCGTTACAGTAATCTTGTCGATTGAAAACAAACGTGTGAACTAATTTCTCAGCATCTTTCAATGATATAAGAGGTCTAACTTTTGCTATGTTTCTTAAGTGAAAAAATGCTGTCCTAGTGCTGATTAATATGCGATTTAAAATTTAGATTACAGTCAACAGTTACCCCTAAGCTTTTTACCTCCGTTTTGACTTTTAATCCTAATGCATTCAGTTTATTTCTAATAGCCTTACTGTATCCATTATTGCCAATCACTAAGATTTCAGTTTTCTCTTTATTTAACTTGAGAAAGTTACTATTCATCCATTCTGAGATACAAGTTAGACATTGTGTTAGTGAGTCAAGAGAATCAGGGTCATCAGGTGCAATTGATGAATACAGCTGTGTGTCATCAGCATAGCTGTGGTAGCTCACGTTGTGCCCTGAGATAATCTGACCTAATGGAAGCATGTAGATTGAGAAGAGCAGCGGACCCAGGATAGAGCCTTGTGGAACACCATATAGGATATCATGTGTCTTTGGAGTTGTAATTACCACAACTAACAAAGAATTTTCTCCCTGCCAGGTAGGATTTAAACCAATTTAAGACGCTGCCAGAGAGGCCCACCCATTGACTAAGGCGATTTCTAAGAATATTATGGTGTCAAATGCGGCACTCAGATCTAAGATGAGAACAGATAAATGGCCTCTGTCTGCATTTACCCACAAATCATTTACTACTTTAACGAACACAGTTTCTGTGCTGTGATTTGTTCTAAAACCTGACTGAAATTTATCAAGAATAGCATGTTTATTGAGGTGCTCATTTAACTGCATAATGACTGCCTTCTCTAGAATTTTACTTAAGAAAGGCAGGTTAGAGATGGGTCTAAAATTTTCAAGAGCAGAGGGGTCAAGATTATTTTTCTTAAGTAGGGGTTTAACTACAGCAGTCTTAAGACAGTCTGGGAAGACCCCCGTATCTAATGACGAATTTACTATGTCAAGAACATTATCAATTAGCCCGCCCAATACTTCTTTGAAAAAATTTGTTGGTATTGGGTCAAGGATTCAGGTGGAGGGTTTCATTTGAGAAATTATTTTATGTAAATCAGGTAAATGTATCCTAGTGAAAGAGTTTAATTTGTTTATAACAGAATACTGAGGTTTAGGAGGATCCTTAGTGTTGGGAAGATATACTATATTATTTCTAATATCATTAATTTTTTGATTAGGTTTTACTGGAAGTACTTAGGAGGCATTCCTTTGAGTTACCTGGGTTTAACAGACGATCAATCGTCGAGAATAAGACTCTAAGATTATAAATAACAATGCTAGTAATCCCAGAGAAATAGCAGCGCCTCTCAAGACTGACTGTTATTGTATTCTGTTATTTTAACTTTAAATATTTTATAGTGTATAGTTAGTTTAGTCTTCCTCCATTTACGCTCAGCTCTACAGCATGTTCGCTTTAAATCAGACACTCTTTGGGTCTTCCATGGTATAACAATGCTAGAAGATTTTTTAACTGTCTTTTCAGGTGCAACTATGTCAACAGCAGGTCTCACCTTAGTATTTTTTTTTTATTAATTAATAATAATAATAATAATAATAATAATAATAATTCATTACATTTATATAGTGCTTTTCTCAGTACTCAAAGCGCTTATTGTAATCATTCCATACAAATAGATCAATTTAGAACCAAACAAAATTGAAGACAAATCAAACCCCACCCCTGAGAAGAAGAGCTAAGCCAAAGGAGAATTGCTTAGGGCTTTTTAATAAGGCAACAATAAATAAAAGAAAGGGAGAAATAAATATATAGGTAAATAAGAGATGGAGAAGGGAAATAAATGCGGTAATAGTTATTTCTCTTATTCTAAAATTATATTGATTAGATCCTGCCAGATTTTGAAAAAATTTTGTACAGATCCTCTAACTGAAAATTTGATTTTTTCCAATTTCAAATAATATAAAACATCGGTTTCCCACTTAGTATTAAATCCCACCTTAGTATTAAATCTTTCCACCTAACTATTTACATTATCCTCGCTATTATAGTTGGCACTATAAACGGACTGATTGCTTAGAATGTTTGTAAGTTTTAAAGCTGCTGCTGAGTCAAAGAAGCGTTTTTTTAACAATATGCATCTCATGAGTGTTTTCTATTATTATTTCTATATTAAAAAGTAGAAGAAAATGGTCTGATAGACCCATATCAATGACCTGCTTTATATCAACTTTTAGTCCTTTAGTAATCACTAAGTTTAACGTATGACCTGCTTTATGTGTAGGCTTATTAACGAGCTGTCTCAAATCAAAAGTCCAGGAGGTTCATAAATTCTTTTACTTTTTGGTCACACTGATTATATAAAAATTGAAGTCACCAACTATTATGAGTGTGTCACAGTTTGTAATTAAAATTGACATTAAGTCAAAGAATTCCTCAAAAAAAAGACGCAATGAATTTTGGAGGTCTATACACGGATAATACTAGAACATGAAAATCTCCATGAATAACAACGGCGAGATACTCAAAGGACTTGAATTTACCAAAACTGACATCTTTACATTTTAACCGTTTTGAGTAAATGTTTTCCAAGCCGCCACCTCTTTTTCCTTGGCGATCTGCACGAGTAAAACTGTAATCCGGAGGCGCAGATTCGATTAAAACAGCTGCACCATCTGAGCTAAGCCATGTTTCACTTAGTGCAATAAAATCTATTTTTTTATCACCAATAAGATTGTTGATAAAAAAACGTCTTGTTAGTTAAAGCTCTAACATTTAATAGTGCCATATTTAATGTTTCAGAGGGGCAGAGATGAATACTATATGCGTTATTGATATTTGGAACAGGAACTAAGTTATTTTTATTAGCGCCGCTCTGTGTGTATTTTTTGTTTAATCTATAATCTGTTTTTATAGTTTTAATACATTGTTCATCTAAAGTAGTAATTTTAATTAAATTAATGTTTATGTTGTATTGCCTACATTTTCTACATGCATTGAGATTGGTTATTACAGTATTAATGTTATGCACTTTTATGGAAGATTTTAAGACTAGTTTTGTTTCTTAGCTGCAAATTATTATGCAAATTAGCCATGTGGTGCTGCAGGGACTGAGCTAGGGCACAGCATAGATATATACACAGGTGCACAGGGATCAGTGTGATTTACCTGGTGGCAATACTTATATTATTCTCATTATGGTCCATTAATGTACTCTTCAAATTAAAACACTGGAAGTTTTTATTTTTCATGGACAAAGCAAATTGGCAGCAACCTTACAGCACGCATAAAAGTTCAATGCATGGCCGCTACAGCTCTGAGATGTCATGGTGGCCTAGCAAAGCATCATGAGGCACTGAAAAAAATGTTTGTTTAAGCCTGTAGCATAATGATTTTTTTTTAAAAATTTTATTAATTTTATTGTAATCATTCCATACAAATAGATTAATTTATAACAAAGAAGAACTGAAGACAAATCAAACCCCACCCTTGAGAAGGAGAGCTTAGCCAAAGGAGAATTGCTTAGGGCTTTTTAATAAGGCAACAATAAACAAAAGAAAGGAAGAAAAATATAGAGGTAAATAAAATAATGGAGAAGGGAAATAAATGTGGTAATAGTTATTTCTCTTATTCTAAAATAATATTGATTAGATTCTGCCAGGTTTTGAAAAAATTCTGTACAGATCCACTAACTGAGAATTTGATTTTTTCCAATTTCAAATAATATAAAACATCGGTTTCCCACTGACTTATCAGAGGAGAGTTAGGATTCTTCCAATTTAACAAAATAAGTCTACGTGCCAAAAGTGTAGTGGATGCAATCACAGTTTGCTTGTCCTTCTCCACTTCAAGTCCGTCTGGAAGAACACCAAACACAGCTATTAATGGGTTAGGAGGGATTATGACCCCAAGACTGTCTGAAAGGCACTTAAAAATTTTGGTCCAAAATGATGTTAGTTTGGTGAGTGAGGCAGGAGCTTGGTTGCAGCGTTCGCAGGTTGGATCTTACCCTGGAAACATTTTGGACAGTTTTAAGCGAGACAGATGAGCTCGATATATAATTTTTAGTTGAATAATTCTATACGCTGCGCATATGGAGCTCGAGTGAATTCTCTGCTTTGCTACCTTCCACTCCTTTTCTGATATATTAATTAAGAGATCTTCTTCCCAATGTCCTCTTGGGTCTTTGAAATGTAGGGACTCTAATAAGATTTTATATAATGCAGAAATAGTGTTTAATTCCTCGAAATTGAGCAGAATTTTTTCCAGCATGGTGGAGGGTACGAGGTGAGGAAAATCGGGCAGTTTCAGTTTAACAAAATTTCTAATTTGAAGATGGTGAAAGAAATGTGCAGCTGGGAGGTTGAATTTGGAACGTAATTGTTCAAAAGATGCAAATATGTTGTCTATATAAAGATCTCTGAGCATTTTAATCCCAAACGTGGGTGTTTTGAGTTCTTAATGAATGAGGTTATTGTTGAATTTAATTGCTTAAAAAATGATTTATTGATATATATTGGAATGTTTTGAAATAAAAAATGAAGTTTAGGAAGGATATTCATCTTAACAACGTTAATTCTTCCGGCTAGAGTGAGATGAAGGGTTGACCATCTATGCAAGTCTTTTTTCCATACAGACGGCAAAGTTTTGTTGATAAAGAGCTTTATGTTTAGTTGTGATATTTACCCCTAGGTATTTAAACTGATCTGCTATGGTAAAAGGTAGGGTGTCCAATCTAATATTATATGATTTTGAATTCACTGGAAAGAGTATACTTTTATTCAGATTAATTCTGAGACCAGATATCTTTTGAAATTCTGTGAGTGCTGTTAAAACTGCAGGCACAGTGTTTTCTGGGTCTGATATATATAAAACCATATCATCTGCATATAGAGAAATTTTCTGTTCCAGTCCTTCTCTGATAATCCCCTTTATCTGATAAGAATTTTGACAGTGAACCACCAGTGGTTCAATGACGATTGCAAACAGCAGTGGTGACAAGGGACATCCTTGTCTGGTGCCACGTTCTAGCGTAAAGTAGTCTGAACAAATGTTGTTAATACAAACTGAAGCCTCTGGATTGGTATACAGTAGTTTGATCCATGCACAAATATTCGGGCCAAACCCTAATTTCTCCAATGCAGTGAAAAGGTAGTTCCATTCAATCATATCAAATGCTTTTTCTGCGTCTAATGATAGTAATATCTCTGGGGTGTTTGATTTTGCTGGTGAATATATTACATTAAACAGGCGCCGGAGATTGGAAGATAGCGTCAGCCTTTAATAAATCCAGTTTGATCCTGTGATATTACCGAGGGCAGCACTTTCTCCATCCTTCTAGGTAGAATTTTTGAGAGTATCTTAACATCATTATTCAGGAGTGAAAATGGTCTGTATGTTGCACATTGTAGCAAGTCCTTATTTTGTTTAGGAAAGACGGTGATTAATGCTTGACAAAATGTTTGAGGTAGTATTTGGTTGTCTCTAGCTTCTGTAAATGTTGCCAATAAGAGGGGAGCTAGCTGAGTGGAGAATTTCTTGTAAAACTCTACGGGGTAACTATCAGGGCCTGCTGATTTCCTGATTTGAAGTGACTTTATAGCATCTAGTAATTCTGTTAGCATCAGAGGTTTATCCAGTTCCTCAGCACTTAAAGCATCTATTTGTGGTGTCTGTAATGTATACAGAAATGCATTAGATTGTGTGTTGTCTTCTTTGAACTCAGTAGAATATAAGGATTTATAATAATCTCTAAATACGTGCATTATATTTTTATGATTAATGATTTCTTCTCCATTCGTATTGGTGATTACTGGTATTGCATTGTGAACTTCTTGTTTGTGAATTTGTTGAGCTAAAAGCTTATTAGCTTTTTCTCCGTGTTCATAGTAATGTCTTGACTTATAAATAAGTTGTTCAGTTTCTTTAGTTGTTAAGATGTTGAGTTCTGTATGCAGGGCCTGCCTTTTCCTGTGAAGAGCTTCACTTGGATGCCTGGCTTGTTCTTCATCTATTCTAGTAATTTCGCTTCTTAGCTCTGACACTTTCTTGGTTTCTAATTTATTTCTGTGGGAAAGATATGAAATAATCTGTCCTCTCAAGAAGGCCTTTAGAGTTCCCTAGAGTGTTCCTGCAGAAACCTCTGTGGGCGTGTTTGTCTCTAGGAAGAAGCTGATTTGTTTGGATATGAATTCTGTGCAGTTCTCGTCTGCCAATAGAAGAGGGTTAAGGCGCCATCTGCAAGGTGAGTGTGAGGGGCTTAATGATTTTAGCTCCAAGACTAGAGGGGCATGGTCGGAGATAACAATTGTGTCGTATTTGCACGATTTAATCGTAGGCAGGAAATTATTATCAATAAAAAAATAATCCATTCTTGAGTAGCAATGATGCACTGGTGAGTAGAACGAATATGTTCTTGAGTTTGGGTTAAGAAACCTCCAGAGGTCTGATAAGTTGTGGTCAGTTAAAAACTGTGTAATTGTCTTTGCAGTGTTAGATGTCGTCCCCCCTGTCACAGGAGTCCTATCTAAGAGTGGATTTAAAACACAATTAAAGTCCCCAGCCATTATAATTTTATGAGTGTTCACATTGGGAATGGATGCAAATAGATTTTGCATGAATTCCTTATCATCGACATTGGGTGCATAAACATTTATCAAAATCATTTTACTGTTAAATAAGTTGCCCATGACCATCACATATCTCCCTTCAGGGTCCGATACTACATCTGATGCTACAAATGAAACTGTTCTGTGTATGAGAATTCCTACCCCTCTAGTTTTCTTTATAAAGCTAGAATGGAACATTTGGCCAGTCCAGTCTTTTTGTAGTCTGAACTGATCCTTGCTTAGTAAGTGGGTCTCCTGTAAAAATACTATTTTAGCGTTTAAGCCTGTTAGGTGAGAGCATACTTTCTTTCTCTTTAATTCGTGATTCAGGCCTTTAACATTCCAGCTCACAAAGTTAACTGTCCCATCATGGAGACATTGAGTCTGAGTTTTTAATGTCATTTTATAGTCTTAACTGGTAGTGTATCAGTATGCTGCTGCTGAAGAATGTGAATTTCCCATTGGGATTAATAAAGTATCTATCGATCTATCTATCTATCTAGTGAGGCAGTTTTAATCTTAATTTCAAAATTCCCCATGCGTTATTGCATTTTAGCCTATTGTTGCATTGATATTTATAGTTACAAGGATTAGAAGAATAGATTAGATATAGCCTGCTTTCCTTCTCTCCCCCCTTTATCCCCCACCCCCCATTTTGCCGCCCCACATGAGGCTTGATCCTACTTAGCAATGTCCCAGTCCTCTGACATACAAAGAGACAGAGCATGTCCAAAACAAAACAAACCCCACCCCGCAGTGGCGTTTGAGAATTAAAACAAAGAGATATCTATTGCAGCTGAATTCTAAATACTATCTGACAAAAATATAATCATTAAGTCTTTAAGCTTAAAATAATCTTCAGCAATTTTAAGATATTAAGATAATAAAAGAATAAACCCTGGGAATGATTTTAAAAAGTAGTCTAGGATAAACATAGTAAATCCTAATGTAATAGTAGAAATAGCAATAAACCAAGAGTATGATGTTAAACAGTCTACTTTAAGTTAGTAAAAAAAAAGAAAAAAACAAAAAACCAAACCCTACTTTAATTACTTCCACACACTCACGTCTATAACTGTAACTAAGACATAAATATATAGTGTCCAAGTAAAGAAAAGAATGTATAATTATAATACCAGTCTCTTTAAAAGTGGATCCGACAGCAGATGATAGGTCCTTCCCATGCCTTGACAGAATACGGCTCCTTATTAACTTTCAAAAGAGTGTCGGAAACAGCTTCTTTAGTTCCTTTTCAGCTTCCTCCTTGCATGAAAATACATAATATTGGTCTTGAACTTCTACTTTCAGTTTGGCGGGATACAAGAGGCTGTATTTGATATCGGCTTTCTGTAGCAACTTTTTAATGTTAAAGTGGGCTGTGCGTTTTGCAGCTGGTGAGAAGTCGGGGAAAATACGAATAAGGTTATTTTCAAATATAATCTCTTGCTTGTGTCTGAGAAGTGCCATCACATCAAGCTTACATCGTAATCGCTCGAAGCGGACAATAAAACACCTAGGTTTAAAGGTGCTTGATCTGTATATGCTATCTCAGTGTCGAGTTTAAAATCATCTCCAATTATTTTAGAGCGTAATTCTACTGCAAATTTCACTGGGTTTGAGCTTTCTCGTTTCTCAGATATACCCTCAATTCTTATATTATTTCTTCTGCACCCATCTTCCAGGGCCGCAAGTCTGTCTCCGAGTTTTTTGCATTCGGAATTTTCAGCTGTAGCTTTTTCATCGGAGTTAGACGCCAATTGTTCTGCTGTTTCAACTCGAGCCATGAATACCTACTTAACATCATCCAGCTGATCTGTAACGTCATTCATCTGGTCGGCAAGTTTTTTCTTCTTTTCTTCGATGTGTTCCTCTAATTTCTCCAACATGCTTTTAAAGGTCACGTCAAAACATTTAAATAGACGCGTTTCCCGGTCTTTGTTATCCTTCTTAAGCTCAATGTTAGACTTCTTAAGCTCATTCTTGTTACCCTTCTTAAGCTCATTTATGGCCGTAGCCATGGCAGTGGCCAGTGTAGCGATCATCTCTTTCAGTTCGGACAGTTCATTTCGGATTTCGTGCTCCGCAAATGGAAATGAAGCTCCTGTTACAGCAGGTGCTGCGGGCTCACGATGAGTAGATGAGAGCACATCCTGCAGAGCCTTTTCTAGTCTCGAATGATCCTCAGAAATCTGCGATCCATTGTGGCCTGTATCACTTGCACCTTTGCTCCCATTTTCACTCTTGACTGGAGATGATACAATGGAGCGGGGTCCTAGGATATCTGCGCATTCGTCTGCCTGTTCCAGGTCAGTCTCGGAGAGGCCATACCTTGCACTCGGGCCGGATGTCTGTCCAGACTTTGATGCAGCTTTAAGTTTCTTTTCCGGTTCTTTCTGACTTTTCTTCATGTTACTCATGCTTGTATATTGTAGTGGAAGTTCCTTGGTTGGGTTAAATACAGGATACCTCTAAATAATATGAAATACGTGCGAAAATAAAGCCGCTGCTAGCGGAGCTCTGCTTCAGACGTCCATCTCCTATAACGAACGAGACCAACTCCCTTCAGCATGATGAATTTCTAAGAGAATATTCAATGAACAAAGTCACTCACGAACTGTGCATATTTGCTGCGAAAAACAGTTTGGTGAATTTTGCCAATCAACACTAATGATTATTCATTAATGATTTTTTTGTTGTTCTTGTTGTTGTGCTCCTGGGGAGAAGAGGATGTTGCTGTTATCATCTTTGTTTCTTTTTGAATTGTATAATATATTCACTTGGGTATACAAAGTTGCCTTGTACCATTTTTTGTTTTCTATCAAAAATTTAACTATTTAAAGGAGAATGTATGGTGGGGTATTTTGTGGTACTTGGCCTCACCGGGTTGCCAACTCTGCAGCCGGACACTGAACAGCGAGATACACTGTAGGCATTATATGTGCACTGCAATAAGTAATCTGTCAGCGGGTTTATAGCGAGAAAAAATATTTAACAAGATTTTGGACTTTATTTCTTGCTTTTTTATTCACATGCTCCAGCATTCATTTCAGCTGTGAGCCTCGCACATAGTATTCAGTGTTTACCAGCCAGTGTTTTAAATGTGGTGCCAAAACTAACAAAGCCACAGGTGTCTGGGAAAGCAGAAAGACTTTCACCATAGCATTTTCTTTTTTTGTCTTAATAAACTCGAGGTTGGGTATAATAGTTTTCTTTTATGTTATTTAGGGTAACAAATGTTCATTTTGTGGTTGGATACTTTGATTTTTGTTTGAGGTGTGTGATTTCCTCTGGAGGACCAAAATGGTGTCTCCCTGTGTGTAGGCAAGCTGACCAGGGAAATTGAGACTCCTTTATAAGTACAGTTGTGGCCGCAAGATGGGGGAGTGTGACATTCGATTAGAGAGATTTGAGAGAAAGAGTTAGGGTGTGCAAGATGTGTCTGGTAGCAGAGCAGGTGGTTGTTGTTAAGGAGCAGCTTGAGGCTTCTGAGAACTGAAAACAGCTCATGAAATTTTTCTTTTTCCGAGGAGTTGCATTCATGCCATGGGCTGAAACAAAGTCCAGTTTTTGTTTTTTTTAAGACTGTTGATTTCCGTTCCTGAACTGAAAGAGACTGAGTAAACACCAAGGTTTGAAAGGGCCTTTGTGTTGTTTTATGCACTCTATTTTTATTTATATACTAGTTGATTACCCAGTGGCTTCGCTCACTGAGTGCAAGGGAAAAAAATAAAATGTAGTCTATAAGTTGTTAAACAGTAAAACATTAACATTTTAAGAAGTAAAGATACATTGAGCAGTACTGGAGTGGTTTCGGGTAAACCGCATTTTAAAGGCGGTATAACACAACAGTTAAGTAGTACTAACAGCAGCTAAAATGTATTTGAATCATCTGTCGGTAGCAGATCCCTTTTGAAAAGCGGTACACGACCGCTGTGGTATAGAAATTATATTTTCTATGTGATCATCCACATTTCTGCCTGACAACCTTGCACTATATGCCTGTGATATAAGAGAAAAACAATTCTGATAAATGTGGACGCTGCCCTTCTGTGCTTGTCCAAACAATTCCCAAGTCCAACACTTTACATGAAGAGGTCTGTACATCTTATTAGATGTAAAGTCTCCATCTTCTTAAAATAATTGATCACAAAAGCAACCTTGAATGTTGCGGGGTTTTAGTGACCCGAACTCACCTTAAGGAACAGTAAGTAGTCGTGCAGGGCAATTTACAAACAGAGTCCTGCTTCGATGGCGCCAATTACACTCATTCACAAAGATTTCAACTCTCCCAGGAGCCGACGGGGCACTTGAAGTGTCACAAACAGTGCGAGAAAAGAGGACGATGCCTGACCCGTTGTTTACAGCTCGGCGCAGATAAAAAGTAGAAAGACGCAAAGCTGTTTTCCTCATCTCTTCTACTATCAAGTACTGCCAACTAAAAAAAAGTTACAATGTGGCAGTTTCCGTGACAGTCACGTGGACGAATAAATAAAACTTCTCGGCGTGTTTGTGTTTATTTCTTTTTAATATCAGTAAAATAACTCACACACAAATAATAACAATTCATAAAGACGATATAAAAATGGCTTCCACAAACGAATTGATTAGCTCATGTATTATAATATGTTCTGTGGTCATACGTAATTTCCATATCACGTGGTCATACGTAATTTCCATTTCATACATAATTTCCATATCACATGGTCATACATAATTTCTGTTTCAAACGTGAAAAGAATTATATATATATAGATATATTTTTTCCTTCTTTTTTCATTTTCACATAAGAATTGTTTTAACTCTGGACTACATTTTTTTGTTTAGTGCAAACGTTTACATCAACAACTGTGTTTTTTTTTTGTTTTTTTGCTATTGTGGAATAAAAAACTACCATTTTTTGCATATCTGCCTCTTTCTTATTACCCCCCTCAGTCCTGGTCTGTTCCAAAGTACTAGCAGGCCACCTGCTTTAGTAGACGGCTTGTGACACTTTGTGAGGTGATATTGAGCTTTCCTCACATTTGTCACCTTAAACGGAGAAAGAGATTGACCCATATTCAAAGATTAGGCTTGGTTCATTACACTGGTTTAAAACTCGTTTCTTTCTACTTCTCAACTTTGATTATGATTTTAGTGTCTCCATTCTGGTGACAATATGTCTCTTAAGTAACAAATTCTTCCAATTCTAGGGCCTCATGCATAACGGCGTGTGTAGAATTCATACTAAAACATGTGCAGTGAGAGTAACAATGCTAAAGCAGCTATGGCATTTGGAATAGTTTGGCCATTCCGTGGACCATTATATTGTTACGGGTTAATTACAATCAGATGCTTTAAACTAATAAACAATATGCAGTTGATTTCAGTGTATATAATAAAGACGCATCAGGGATGTGGATCTAAAAAAGAAAGGTAAACCACACAGGAACAGTAGCATTGCTTTGATGCTGAAACTTGTGTAAGCCAAGGATTTAGCTGGCGTGAAAATGTGCGTGGCTTTACGCCAAGTTTAGTTTTTATTAGTAGTGTGACGAGATCTCGTGGTACGAGATCTCGCGAGATCAGATTTGTCTTGTGAGATGCGTCTGGTCTCGCGAGAATGTGACGATATCCTTGCGTTATTGGCATGATGGAGTGTGAGGGAGAAGTAAGGATAGAAGATGTGCCCGCGACATTTAAATCGTTGGTGTGGCAACATTTTGGATTCCTTGTGGAAATAAGAAACGGCGAAAAAATGACAGACAAGACAAAGACAATTTGCAAACACTGTAAGAAATTAATACCGTACACCTCTGCTAACACAAGCACTATGCAAAAGCATTTAGAAAACAACCACAGCTCGTTACTAAAAGCTGCGCCTGTGAAGAAAACGGAAAGCAATTCAGTTCACATGAAAGGGCAAACAACCATAACAAATGCCTTTGCAGCTAAACTTCCACCATCCAATGCAAGAGCCACGGCAATAACAAGAGACATCGGCGTTTTCATTGCAGCCGATATGAGACCATTTTCTGTGGTGGAAAATCTGGGATTTCGGCGACTCATCCACACACTGGAACCAAAGTATGCCATCCCGTCACGCACACATTTTACTCGCACGGTGGTCCTGACCCTCTACAGGGAGTGCAAGGTAAACGTTGTACAGGCTCTGAAAGAGGCAGAAACCATCGCCATAACTACTGACGGTTGGACTTCTAGGTGTACACAGAGCTATATCACAATTACAGCCCACATTATCAACAGTAATTGGGAAATGGTACATTTTGTACTGCAGACGCGCCCACTTTTTGAATCACACACAGGGGCAAACGTCGCTGAAGTTTTACAAGAAGCTGTCACACAGTGGGGTCTTAAAAAGCCAAACCATTGCATCGCTATTGTAACAGACAATGCGCGTAATATGGATGTGGCTGTGCGCGAGGCAGGATTTGAGCCGCACATCAAATGCTTCGCGCACACAATAAATCTCGCTACACAGGTTGGCCTCAGTGTTGCGCGTGTCGCTCGTTTGCTCAGGTGGGTGAGACGTGTAACTGCTTTTTTTCACCGGAGTTCAACAGCTGCCGCGGTACTGACGTCTAAGCAGAAGCTGCTACAACTGCCACCGCACAAATTAATAATGGACGTCACCACGCGATGGAATTCATCATTGGATATGCTGGTTCGTTACCTGGAGCAGCAGGCTGCTATAGCAGCAGCGCTCACCAGCCCAGAAATAAGACAAAATGCCTGAAACATTGACACACTGTGTCACAGACGACTGCGGTCATTACCTGGCCGGGATGCCTGGAGGGACTGGAAAGAGACATTAATAGCTTCCGGGGCACAAGGGGGCAGCCGCCCTGGATAAAAAGAGGACCATGGGAAAGGGACAAAGATGATTTGACCTACTGGGAACCGTGGCCACCGCCAGGGGGCGCTTTAAGCATCAGGAGACCCGGATGTAATTACTTCCGTCACACTTGGCAAGATGGCGGAGGGATCGGCCAGGGACGCCCGGAGTGCTTCCGGTTCAAAGGGCAGCACTTCCGCCACACCAGGAAGTGCTGCCGGATGGACATCATCAGCCACCTGGAGCACATCCGGGTGGGAATAAAAGGGGCCGCCTCCTTGCAGTCAGTGAGCCAGAGTCGGGAGTGGGAGAAGGACGAAGCTCCCTGGAGGAGTAGAGGCGGCAAAGGACTGAAATAGTGGTGATTATTGCTGAGTGCATTGTGTGTTAGTGTGAGAATTGTTTATATAATGTTTAATAAACGTGCGTGTTTTATAAAGATGTGGTCTCCGACTGGTGGTGTCCGGGCAACTATCACAACTGTATACCTGCGACATTGTCAAAGCCGAATTTCTTGTGAAAAAATGTAGACATGCTTGTATTCTTAAAAAAAGAACATGACCATATCTTAGGCTGTTCTGTATAGGTCATTACCTCATTACCTAGGTCTTAGCTCTTTTTCCATGCTTAAGAAAATTTTGTTCATTGTTTTGCACTCTAAGTTTTAAGACGGCACTACTTTGATAGTTACACTAATTATGGTTAATTGCATGTAAAGGGATATTTGTGTTGTTTATTATTTATTTTTATTTATACTATTTAATTTTATTGTGCAATTAATTGCCTGTCAGTTTGTGGCAAAATATTTTGCAGTGTTTACATGTTATTACTGCATATCATTCATCAAAATAGAAGTTTTATTTCATAAAGTTGATTTCAAAATGGACATGCATTTTTTGCATTTTGTGTTTTTCAGTTAAATAAAAGGCTATTTTTGCTATATATTTAAACATTGAGGATTTCTTTAAAAAAAATGTCTAAAAGTCTTGTCTCGTTCTCGTGAACCCAGTCTCGTGTCTCGTCTTGTGGGAAAAGCGTCTCGTCACACCCCTAGTTTTTATACATCATGATATGAGCGTGGAAACGGGCATACGCAACATTTTTGTGCGTACACACTGTTCATACATGAGTCCCCTGGTTTCAAATTCACTTACAGTCTCGCTCTTTCTTTTTGGCAGTAGCTTCTCGGAGTCTTAGACATTGGTTCTCATTACAGTTTCTTAAACACTCACACATCTTCTGGTCCAGTTAACACTGTTCTCACAGTTATTTATATGCCCTTTTGCCAGAAGGCAATCCACAGCAGCGTGATGAAACTAAAAAGACAAGCAGACTTTGTCTTTTCTACAGTTCAGCAGATGTTGTGTCTGGCAAAAACCTATGAAAGGAGTTACTACAGTGTATCCCAGGTGTTACTTTAACCTCCTCTGTGTTAGACCCGGGCGGAGTAGATGCGTCTTCTCCTAGGCTCATAATGGCGTCTCGTAAGAAACGCCTCCCATCAGCAGTGATGACGAAGTGAATCTGTCTTTAGGCAGTAAAACCGAAATGGTCATGTACAATGTGCTGTTCATATTACTATTGTTATTATTCATTATTATTATTTGTATCATTATTATAATTTCTACACTTCTGAATTTAGTGTTTTGCACGTTTTAGAGTAGAAAGATGAGATTTAATAAAACAGATGCACAGATGCTAGAAAGTTTTTCTTTACACTGAGAACCATAGATATATGGAATAATTTACTAAGTAGTGTGGTAGAGAGTATGACTTTGGGAACCTTCAAACGTTGACAATGTTATTTTGAAGAAATTGGATTGGTGAACTTTTTTGCCATGAATGACCACTTCTCATCCAAATTGTACTAATGTTCTGATCATTTAAGGTCTGTAACTTTGATCTTAAGGTGCTTTTCCATTTTCTATCAAATATTAAACACTGTAATAAAGACAATTATAAAGGTTTGGGTTTTTAGCCCCGTATACTGTAAAGCAAAATAGTTTGTCAATTTTTCAAAACTCAAAAAAAGACATTGAAGGGAGGAAGGACGGACATTTTATGGTGGCGGACCAGATATTGAGGTGAGGACTGCTGGGATAGTTGTGGTGGATTGTGGGAGTATGACGTCATCAAGGTTAAACAGAGGGAAGAAAGGAACCCGGAAGGGTGCGTCTTCTAAAGTCATCCGGGCTCTTTTTATGGCTGCGACGTCTCGGCTTTCTAAGGAAGCAAAGAAAGAAAGATTAGTACACTGCCGTTGTCCCCCTACGGATCTTATTGTGAAGGAAACCAGGTCAATCAACTGTTCCCCAAGCTCTCGTGCGTGACAACACTTATAAAGCCTCACAAGCATCCTACTTATTGGAAACCTGTAAATGTATTATGTAATGTCAACTTTAACATCAGTTTTCATAGGGTTACCGTATTTCTCTAGCCAAAAAATAGGATACAGAAATAAAAAAAAGATTTTCTCTGTATAAGGGAGTTAGAGTTTGGAGTTTCTATCCATGTAAGTCCTTGGTGGATGCCCGGGCAAGAGTATTTACTTACTAACTTCCCTAATGTGTGCATTGCACTTGTTGCCACAGTGCACTGTATCAGAAAAACTAATCTATGGCATCGCCTTCGCAGGTTCATCTGATGTTTGTTAAGAAATACATAGTAGGTAAAACTTAAAAAAAAAAAAGAATGTGAATTGAAAAAAAAGTAAACTGTGTTGGCAGTGATAGGCTGCAGTGTGAAAAACCCAGACAAATTGACAGTTTTGTGAAAAACACTCAGACACCCAGATAGGTGTCTAAACAGAGTACATTTCCAGGGAAACCCAAACCTATGGTAACCCAAAGCTTACAAGCTAATGAGAAGTTCTTTGATTAAGCTTAAACTGTAACAGCCAATCTTAGAAAGTTAAAGTTTTGAGTTAAACTCATATTAATGTTTACTTAATTTGAATAGAATATAATTTCTTCCATAGTCACAGACAATGGTAAAGTCTTTTCCTCCTATAAGTTAGTAAGAGATAGAACCTTCTTGGTATAACTGAGAAATAGTGTGATAATAAGTTCAGTTGTGTTTATAACAGGTCACAGTAAACAGGGACTTGAAAGACCCATTTTCAACTCCGAAATGGGATAAGCATACAGTTTTCTGACCGTTTTGAAATGGTTCAGAAACATTTTGAAATGGTTCAGAAATGTTAAGTAAATTGCAACGATTTGAGATGTAACAAGATTTAAGCTTTGAACAGAACCTTTCTTAACAATAATTTTTCCTTTTTTTTTTCCATTTTAATTTTCTTTTTTGCGTGA
Organism: Erpetoichthys calabaricus; assembly: GCF_900747795.2. NCBI lineage: Eukaryota > Metazoa > Chordata > Cladistia > Polypteriformes > Polypteridae > Erpetoichthys > Erpetoichthys calabaricus. The sequence continues at coordinate 88,353,490 of NC_041399.2, read as the reverse complement.
ACTGTTTTACTTTGAAACTTAACTAAACTTTTAAAAACAAAGATATTTTTTCTGTGGTATCATTTCTGCGCGTCAGGCTTTTGTTGAATCCCATTTTTAAGTTAAAGCTGCTGAACTTTGGTAACATAGGAAAAATGCAGCTACATTTTCGTCAGAAAACTTGCCATCTGAAGGCCTTGAACTTGAACTGGAATCTACCATCTGAGGACAGAGGATGCTTCTGCTCCAGAACTCGTCAACGAAAGAAAAAGAACTGAGCTATTCCGAGATACTGTGCTCATATCTTCTATCTCTGCTTTATCGTAAATGAAAGAAAGGTCGCCATACCTGAACTTGAGAAGATTTAAAAGACTGTGATATTATAAAAGACATTGTGGATGATCACTTGTGCTGTTGCCTAAGTCATTGAAGCCTCACTCTAAGGAAATAATGTGCTTTGTTGGAACATTCCGATTGTGACGAAGTTGCTGTTAGGAAAGGCGCTATCAGTTATTCGAGCTGCTGTCATGGCAACATCTAAGCATAGCTCAAGTGAAGTCGGGAGTGATTTAAGTACAGATTCAAAGCCAGAGAATGTAATTGGAGATCTTAAAGGTCATATAAGTCGGAGGAAAGGTGAGCTTTCTGTGCGTATAACTGAAATAGAAAGCCTTAAAAACACTCCATAGAATCATTTAGAAGTAGCAGAAAGACTTGAAATTTTTTGTGAGACGCACAGTCAGATAGAGGAGCTGCATAAAAGGCTACTATCAGTGCTAAATAAAGAAGGTGCAATTGAGAAACAGAAAACGACATTCGCAGAAAGTTCTGAGAAATGGAATGAATTTATTGATGCTAGAGCAGTATGGTTGAAAGATACAAATAGCCTGTTAACCCATTAATCAATTCGAAGAGATGCAATTGCAAGAACGGAATCGCCCAAAGTCAAAAGTTCGAAATGCGTCTCCTCAGTTAAAGCGCGCTCTTGATATTAAATGTGACTCTTTAGCCCAGAAAAGCATTGCAGCATCATCACCTTCTTCGGCAGTGTTGGTTGAACAATCGACACTCGATAGAATCCTACGAAGGTTGGATGAACTCGAGTCAGAAAGGCAGGAACGACCAGTAATTATCACAGGGGCCCGTTCGCAGACTTACAGACAAGATTTTGTTGACGTGCTCATTCAGAATCAAACCAAAAGCCAAAAAGCAGTTGCCGAAGCTACCAAGCTGATAGCTCAGCAGTGGGAGAAACAAGATAAACCCCCAGAGCCATGTACAGAAGTACCAATATTTAATGGTGAATCTCTGACATATACATCATTCATTAGAGCTTATGATTATGCTGTAGACAATGTGTTTGAAAATGAACAAGATAAACTGCATTTTCTAGAGCAGTACACTAGAGGTCGCCCCCATGAGCTCATTCAATCTTGTCTCAGACTTATGCCAAAGGCAGGTTATCGAAAAGCACGACAACTGCTCAAAACCTACTATGGAGATAGTAGGCAGATATACAGAGCACACATTCAACAAGATTATGAACTAGCCTCAGATCAAGTCAGCAGAAGACGGAGGAGCATTGGTAGATCTAGCCCTCTTTCTCATCGTTGTATGAATGCAGCACCTACTTCAAAGGAAATCAGAACAAATTCGATATAGGTGAAAACCTGCATATTGTCATCTCCAAGCTTCCGTATGAACTGAAACGAGAGTGGACATCAGTAGATAGATAGATAGATACTTTATTAATCCCAATGGGAAATTCACATTCTTCAGCAGCAGCATACTGATACAATAAATAATATTAAATTAAAGAATGATAATAATGCAGGTGAAAAACAGACAATAACTATGTATAATGTTAAATGTTAACGTTTACCCCCTGGGTGGAATTAAAGAGTCGCATAGTTTGGGGGAGGAATGATCTCCTCAATCTGTCAGTGGAGCAGGACAGTGACAGCAGTCTGTCGCTGAAGCTGCTCTTCTGTCTGGAGATGATACTATTTAGTGGATGCAGTGGATTCTCCATAATTGATAGGAGCCTGCTGAGCGCCCTTCGCTCTGCCACAGATGTTAAACTGTCTAGCTCCATGCCAACAATAGAGCTTGCCTTCCTCACCAGTTTGTCCAGGCGTGAGTAGCCTGCAGTACTGAGAGAGAAGAAAAAAGAGACGTAAAATTTGACAATTTAATAGATTTTTTACATATACAAGCCCTGAATGCCTCTCATTCAGTACATGGTGCAGCTGCACAAAGTTATATCTACATAGAAAAAAGAGAGAGGAATGACAAAGGAAAACCTTCTATGAATTTTAGTCAGAAAAAGGGAAGTACTTTTGCTACAAACATCACCGAAGCTGCTGAAAAAGAAACTCAGGACACCTTAATCAAGAGGTCTGCCACAAGCACTTACAGTATGCTTTTAAAAGACTGTGTGCATTTTGTAGTGGCCAGCATACCCTTTCTGAATGTTGTAAAATCAAAGAACTGCCACATAAAGAAAGAATTGACTTTTTAAAATCTAAAGGTTTATGTTTTCGCTGTCTCAAACAGGGGCACCTTGCTAAGAACTGTAAAGAAAGAATGAAATGTCAGACTTGTTCTTTTCAGCACCCAGACATCCTGCACATCAAAAAAGAGAGTGAAACAACATCTAAAGCTACAGCTAGTGTGGTAACATCTACTGAAATGGAAACAGAGACTGGAACTTGTAACTTTACTGGGGCCGGAGAAGAGTGTGCACTGCAAGTAGTTCGTGTTAAGGTAAAATCTAAGGAAAGTGAAAAGTATGTAGAAACATACGCCTTTATAGACCTCAGCAGTACAGTAACAATTTGCACTGAAAGGCTCCAGAGACAATTAAGCCTTCAAGGGCAAAGAACACAAGTATTCCTCAAAACTATGAGTAACTATGATAATGATTCAAAGATGCTAACCCAATGTTCTGTCTTATCTGATTTGCAAGTCTGTGGTCTCAATGATGATGAATATATTGATTTGCCAAAGGTCTTTACACAGGTCACCATTCCAGTGAACAGAGAACGTATTCCACTACAAGAAGATATCGACAAGTAGGCATATCTTAAAGAGGTACGTCTATCTCATATTGAATCTGAAGTTGATCTTTTAATAGGAATCAACTACCCAGAAATCTTTGAGCAGTCACGCATCATACCTAGTCAAGGAGGTGGACCTCATGCTATGAAGACTGTACTTGGATGGGTGGTTGGTGGACCATACAAAGAGATAGATGACCTCGCAAAACAAAGTGGTAAGCTACCCAAACATTCAAGCAATCGTGTGTCAATAACAGAGATTGAAGATATGTTGCTGCAACAGTATAACACAGATTTCCCAGAGCGTAGTTGTGAAGAAAAGGAGGAAATAAATGTCACAGGAGGACATCAAGTTCATGCGCATAGCCACAGAATCTGCGATACTGGTAGGTGGCCACTATTGTTTAAATTTGCCTTTGAAGGATGAAACACTTAAAATGCCAAACAATCGCTGTATTGCTGAACAGCGTGCTATTGGACTCAAAAGAAAACTGAGAAAAAATTCAGGTTTCCACGAAGACTACAAAGCCTTCATGAAAGACATTATTGACAAAGGTTACACTGTCAAGGTACCCAAAGAATGCCTGAATTGCAATGAAGGCAGGGTGTGGTACATCCCACATCACGGTGTGTATCATCCAAAGAAAAATAAAATTCGAGTGGTCTTTGATTGCACTGCCACCTACCAGGGGATTTCACTTAATGAGCAATTATTAAAAGGCCCTGACCTAACTAACACACTTATTGGCGTCCTTACAAGATTCAGAAAGGGGCCAGTAGCCTTAATGGCAGACATTAAGTCAATGTTCTACCAAGTTAAAGTACCAGATCAAGACACTGATCTTTTACGTTTTCTATGGTGGCCTGAAGGTAATCTAAGTAAAGACCTTGAAGAATTCAAAATGACAGAACATCTTTTTGGTGCTACTTCTTCACCCAGTTGTGCTTCTTATGCATTGCATAGAACAGCCGAAGATGCCAGATATACATTTCCTGAGGAAGCAGTTAACATCGTTCTCAATAACTTCTACGTGGATGACTGTTTAAGGTCGGTGACAACAGAAGAACAAGCAATAAAGCTGGCAAAGGACCTCCAAGCTCTATGCTTCAAAGGGGGATTTCATTTGACTAAGTGGGTGAGTAACAACAGATAACTTTTATTGTCCATACCTGAAGAAGACAGAGCTCATGAACAAAAGGACTTAGACTTGAGCCACAGTCTCCTTCCCACAGAGCATGCCCTGGGTGCCCAGTGGTGCACAGAAACGGACAGTTTCAAATTTCAGATTAAGTTACAAAACAAGCCCACTACAAGGCGCGGTATTCTGTCTGTTGTTAGCTCAGTTTGTGATCCACTTGGTTTTTTGGCACCTGCCTTACTGCCAGCAAAGCTTATTCTAAGAGACTTATGCAAAGAGAAATTTGGGTAGGATGAAGAAGTAGAAGTCAAACACATTCAGAAATGGAAAAAATGGATGGATGATTTGCAGTTACTTACAGACTATAAAGTGAACAGATGCTTCAAACCTACCGGGTTTGGAACCATAAAAACAGCACAAATTTTGCAGATGCTAGTGAAGATGGATATGGCACTGTCACTGACCTTGTCTTAACCAATGAAGAGGGCAAAAAGCATTGTTCATTCCTGACGGGCAAGTCAAGAGTTGCACCATTGAAGCAGGTCACGATTCCAAGATTGGAGCTGACAGCAGCCGTTGTCGCAGGTAAAATGGACAAAATGCTTAAAGGTGAGCTTCAAATGCCCTTACAAGAATCTACATTTTGGACTGACAGCACTACAGTGCTAAAATACATTTCAAGTGAAAGCACTCGATTCAAGACCTTTGTTGCAAACAGAATCTCCGTGATCAGAGATCTTTCACAACCTTCACAGTGGAGGTATGTCATATCTGCCCTTAACCCGGCTGATCAAGCATCCAGACGGCTAAGCATATAAAACTTTCTCAAAAGCACCACATGGTCACAAGGTCCAAGTTTCTTATTGAAGCCAGAACGGGAGTGGCCAAAAAGACCATGATCAACTGAACAGTTCACTCTTTGAAGATGATCCAGAAGTTAAAACGTGTGCAGTTAACATGACAAGAATAGAGGAGGCAACTGAGCCCATCAACAAACTAATCACCTACTTCTCAGATTGGCATTGCTTGAAGAAAGCAGTGACTTGGTTCCTCAAGTTTAAAGACATACTGCTGCACTTAAGAAATGAAAGAAAAACATTCCAACTAGAAGTCAATCAGACTAAAAGTAATCCAGAAGAACAAAAATCACTCATCACAAAGCACATGGAAAGGTATAAACTGATTTTAAAACCAAGTCCAATTTCTCTAGAGGACTTAGTTAAAGCTGAAACAGAACTTATCCACATCAGTCAACAGCAAGAATTTCCAGAAGAATTAAAGGCTTTAAAGAAAAAGACTTGTGTTAAAAAGAACAGTCAAATCTATAAACTTGACCCAATCATACAAGATGGAATACTTAGAGTTGGTGAAACAGTCAACAAAGCTGCAATGCCAGAAGAAGCTAAACACCCCGCAGCTCCTGGGTAATGGGTCGAGTCATCAAGACAATGCCAGATGCCAAAGGTGCAGTCAGAAGAGTTTGTGTGCAGACTAAAAACAGCACACTGGACAGACCTGTGAATAAATTGTGCCTGCTTCAAGAAACAGCCAATGTTTGAAATATGAAATTTTTAAAATTTTGTTTGAATTGTTATTGCTAGTGATTTGAAAACAATAGTTAATTTTAAAGTAAAGTTAATTGGCTCATATTGAAGTATAGTAATTGTCTCCGCTCCTGCATAGCCAATTAGGGGCTGGAAATGTAAGAGCCAATCTTAGAAAGTTAAAGTTTGAGTTAAACTCATATTACTGTTTACTTAATTTGAATAGAATATAATTTCTTCCGTAGTCGTAGTCAGTGGTATAGTCTTTCCCCCCTATAAGTTAGTAAGAGATAGAACCTTCTTGCTATAACTGAGAAATAGTGTGATAATAAGTTCAGTTGTGTTTAGAACAGGGACTTGAAAGACCCATTTGCAACTCTGAAATGGGATAAGCATACGGTTTTCTGACCGTTTGGAAATGGTTCAGAAATTTAAAAACGGAGATATTTCTGCACGTCAGGCTTTTGTTGAATCCCATTTCTGAGTTAGAGCTGCTGAACTTTGGTAACATAGGAAAACACAGCTACATAAACATAGATGTGACTTTGTGGGTGTTTGGCCTGGGTAGCTGATTCCTTGAGAACCAAATTTCTTTGTTCTTTGATATTATTTAAAAAGTGGTCACATTTCTTCACTCACATTTAAGAAAGCAACATCTAAAATTGTATGTACTCTGTTTGAAATATTACTAAATACAAGAAATTTTTCAGTTTGTCTGTAACTAGCTTCATTTGTTGAATTCAGATACAAAGATCCAAAGAGTATATGTCTATCAGATTATCCAACTGTTATATGAAAACATCATGACTGTAGGATCTGTACTATAGGAATATCTTGTGTTATGTTTTACATAATTACACGGTTCCTTATTGTGCCAGAGTTGTAAAAAAACAGAAGGCTATAAGAACAAGTAACAAAGACCAGAAGATTAAGACAAAGTCAGAGAACTACTTGGGGTCAAAACAATAAAATCAAATTATACTGTTGCCAAGCCCAATATCTGAAACCAAAACAGTGTCAAAAATGACTTAAAAAAAATGCAAAATGTTTTTAGAATTTATCCACAAACTTGGATAAAGTTCTACACACAGCAGCATCTTAAATTGCATCCTGTGAATAATGTCACAAGCTGCGACATACAAGATGCTCAACATTAGTAATAGATGCAAACATCTTGCTCAAAATGGTGACACCCAAGGAAAGCAAAATGACACAATTGTAACAAACAATGGAAAAATCAATTAACAAGCCTAAAAACAATAAAAAAGTCAAACTAAAATCTCTAAATTACAGTTCCAATTAGCGGAATTAACAAAGCCTAGAAAAATATTCATTCTTCCTAGTAAATATTAACAAAATAAAACAAAATCATGACATCACCTGACTAAAAATTGGTGGGAACTCCTCATTTTTGTTGTTGTGCCTATTGCTGAAATCAACCAAGACTCATTCATTTTAAACATGTAGTAAAGAGTTTAAGAGCACTCTCTGTAAAACTCTGACGTTTTGAGAGGTAAAACTTTCAAAATGACAACCCACGTAACGAATATGTTATCAGATGATGCTATCTTCTCATACTATATTGTCCATTTGTTTCAGTGATTGATTGTGCTATGTCGTATGTAAATTTTCATAAATCATCATGGCATCAGCAAGACCATATACCAATCTATACATTCTGTAAGGCAGCTTAGAAGCATTTTGGGTCACATTACTGCCTCATGTTACTACTAGTGTAATATTCCTTTGGCTCATGAGAGCTCATTAAGTGTGACGGTATTGGAGTGACTGCTCATCTACATACTGCAACTCATTAATATATTTTAAACTTTTTTTGGAAAATGAAGAGTTCATTTCTTTCCTGGAGTCCATTAATCTGCTGATTTTTTTATGCACTTTATGCACTTATAACCTACTATCTACATGATTTTTTGTAAAATCCTTATATCTTATTGCCAAGAATTAGTGGAGTGAATGATAAGCTACATAATTATTTAATAAAATAATATTAAATATGTATAAACTTCCAGAAAGTTTATTGATTTATATTTTTTACATTAATGTCTCATTAACTTTGTGCTTTTAAGAGATTGTTTTAGGTTTGAATGTATATCCATTAAACTCTATAGAAGAGAAGTTTTATATCCATCTTGACCACTGTTACCACTGAGATGATGAATATAGATTGATGAGTTGTACACACAGTCTTGGTTTTTGAATGGAATTTATTCTGCTTAAAATATAATTCAGAAAAGCTTATGTTATGTTTTCAAGTAGTATTATTCTCTTTTGTACTAGCGAATAAAAAGACTTTCTTAGCTAGTACTTCAAAGGCATGCAACTCAATAAAAAAAGTGTGTCAATTGGAAGCATTAACAATGCTTTTGCATTTTAAAAAATTAACTATAAATTTACACATCCATTTAGACAGTAAATGATTTCCTCAGGAAAGCTTTATCTTACAGTGTTTTTTTTTTTTTTGCATGTATTACATTAACATTTTGTTAAATAAATTTAAATGCTCCCAGCTAATATGTAACTGTTAATAGTATATATTAGCACTTTAAAGTAAATTCTTTTAACAAACTACTCTGAATCATGAGCAACCTTAATTCCTTCACATTTATCTGTCTAATATGAAAGTTTGTGACTGGAGACAAATGATTAAAAATAATCATTTACTTGTGCACAAACTGCTGCTAAAACTTTGCAACATGTATATATCATCAAATTCAAATTTAACATCAGCCTTTTTTATGAAAATACATTTTTTAAATTGCTGAAAAATTATTACTTCAATTAACAATAATTTACATGGGTTTATAAATAAAGGCACCTACTGATGACACCAATGCACTACTGTCTAATGCATTAAAAACAAAATATAATAATTTTTCCTATCACTTAAACTTTCCTTTCCTGGGATAGGGATCTTCTAGTTGAGTCATCAGTGCAATAGATTCATGCTTTCGTCTTCACAGGTAAGTGATTAGGGATCTGCACTGGCAATCGGAAGGTTATCCAGAAGGTTGCCGGTTCAAATCCCCGTCACTGCCAATAGGGACTCTGCTCTGTTGGGCCCTTGAGCAAAGCCCTTAACCTGCAATTGCTGAGTGCTTTGAGTAGAGAGAAAAGTGCTATATAAATGCAAAGAATTATTATTATTATAGTCACATCTTGCAATTCAACCAATGAACTCACACTAATAATTTCATTTATCAAGGAGGAAAACACGCACGCTAACCTGCTGAGTTACAGGAATTTTCTGTTGTTGGAAAGCTACTGTCTGTCTGCATTAGTGTAAAGTGGTGATACCATCTGACCAATCAATGTTCACTTATCAGCTCTGTTTACAATTTTAGGAATGATGTTCTGAGAAGGGGCGGCACGGTGGCGCGGTGGGTAGCGCTGCTGCCTCGCAGTTGGGAGACCTGGGGACCCGGGTTCGCTTCCCGGGTCCTCCCTGCGTGGAGTTTGCATGTTCTCCCCGTGTCTGCGTGGGTTTCCTCCGGGCGTTCCGGTTTCCTCCCACAGTCCAAAGACATGCAGGTTAGGTGGTTTGGTGTTTCTAAATTGGCCCTAGTGTGTGCTGGGTGTGTTTGTGTGTGTCCTGCGGTGGGTTGGCACCCTGCCCAGGATTGTTTCCTGCCTTGAGCCCTGTGTTGGCTGGGATTGGCTCCAGCAGACCCCCGTGACCCTGTGTTCGGATTCAGCTGGTTGGATAATGGATGGATGGATGTTCTGAGAACATTTCTCCTGTTTAGACTGTGTAGTGTCAACCAACTGTTGCTTAGTCTTTGGCAGAGAGGACAGCATGATCAATCATCTTATTTATTTCTCCTAACATCTGTTACAAGGAGTACGTGTGGAAGACTATTCGATCAAAGGGGAAAGACAGAGATAGTCAGATGGTATCATTAATAAAAATTCTGTGTAAAGTCTTTAAATCAAAATAAGGCTAGATGATACTTCTAGCAAAGACAAAAAAAAAATTCCTAAGGAACCAATATTTCCGGCTAGTTTTACTTTCTTGAAAAGCAAAGCACAGAATCTTTTGGAGCATGTGACATAGTCTTCTGAAGATGTTTGCCAAGACCATATGACCATGTCTGTGACATCAAATGTACACATGCACATTGGCAATGCCCTCATTCAAAACTGGTGGAATATGGTGGACTATGACCCAAACATATAACTTAATAAGTGGTAAAAAAAGCAAAATAAAATAAACAAGAGTAAAATAAATTAACCAAATATTACTTTTTTAACGTGACAAAGGGTCTATATAGTTTTTAACTACAGCAAGGTTTTTGTCTATAATATCTGCATATTTTGGCCAGTATTAGTGGATTTCATTATCCAGCTCTTCCTACTCAGAGATTCTGTACTGCCCCCAGCTACATTCAATGCTATCTGGGATAGTGTGGAGCTCTATGGTATATGGTAATGGTGGTGTTATGATCTCACAGGATTCAAAAGAATTACAACAGTCAGAATATGGAAAGAAATATATCCTAAAATTATTAATCTTTGGGTAATGGTGAATAGCAAGACAGAGCAAGGAAGTGGTCAGACTGCAGGCAAAGCATATAAAAAGCAAAATGTATACCAGGAAATTAAGTCTTAAATCCAAATTGAGCAACTAAGAAGAGTAGTCAAGAATCCAGCCAAAGTTCCTATCAATAACTGTTAATTCTTAGCCCCACTAACACTAAAGATCCATAAGTTTTTTGTTTTTTTTAAAATTAATTCAATACATTGTGTTATGGGTGGACTGGCATCCTAGCAGGTATGGACACTGCTGTCTTGACTGGCCAGGAAACCAATATAATGGATGGTTTGGAAGCGAGGTGTGATATCCCCCCTCTGTGCCAGGGAGGTGGACAGGGAGGGATGCTAGAGCAGTAAGTGCACCAGGGCTGGCATTTGAGCAGCCACGGATGGACATGATGGATGGGGAAGCAACCTGACTGGTTATTGATTCCTTTCCCCATTGGGAGACCAGAAATATGGAACACTGGGAGACTGCTTGCTCTGGGTGGATTGTGCCCCCATAAACTGGATATCAATATCCCTTCTGGCAAGCCCTCGTATCATGGAAGATGTGGGCCCATATTTCTACCCTGTCAGGTTTTGTGGTAGCTACCAGGTGGAGCTGTTGGGAATTGAATGCCCTGAGACCAGGGTAGTTCCGCCTGACGGGGAGATACTTCCAGGAGACAATAGACTGAGCAAATGAGGTACCTTCGGGTCGGGTCTTAAAACAAATCCCCACATTTGGCCCAGGGAGTCGGAGTTGGGAGAGGACAAGAACAACACTCATCTTGAAGGCGAAAAAGCTTGGACCGGATTGTGGTATTTGTAAAGCAGCCTGTTAAAAGTATGCTTTGTTATTAATAATGACACCGGATTTTGATTTTGGATTGTCTGCGAGTAGTTTTGTCTATGGGTTGGGATTTAGTAACGCTCTTGACAGGCCTAAATGGATAAACACCTTGCTGTGTCACAATCATATGTAGGGAAAATGTGATGACAAAACTATGAATGGTTGATCACATGACTAGCAATGTTTTTTTTTTTATTCTTTATTTCACCTTATACAATTTCTTGTATTAGGAATTTGTTAGTTTTCGCATACCCCTTGGGGTTAGAGCGCAGGGTCAGCCATTGTACAGCGCCCCTGGAGCAATTACAGGTTAAGGGTCTTGCTCAAGGGCCCAGCAGAGTAGAATCTCTTTTGGCAGTGACGGGGATTTGAACCGGCAACCTTCTGGATACCGGCACAGATACTTAGCCTCAGAGCCACCACTCCGCCCCAAATGTTGTTACAGATGTTAAATGTTGCTCTGCTACACAAAGTATAATGTATTTCAGACTTGGCTGTACAGCAAAATACAAAGTCTTAATATCTCTCAATAAGTTGTAAATAAGTTTTACTAATTGTTTTACTCATTGCCTTCAAACCAAATAACATTGTAATGGAATTTGAAATCCTTCAAAGGTTTAATTGAAGAACTTTGCTTGCACTGATGGGCACTCATTTGTCTTTGCCATGTATTTCCTTGTGAGTATGATGTGGGGTGGCCTTCTTCAGCTTGCTTTAGATGTAGGCTTCTTGCCGTGTCTTCTGTAGCCTCACAAAGAAAAGTACCATATATACTCGCGTACAAGTTGGGTCTTGAAACCCAAAAAATCGATCATAAAGTCAGACCCCGACTTAAACACCTGTTCAAAAATACGTCACTTATTTTTTTTTACATCTTCTTGCTTTCTCCAATCTCGCACCAGTTTCTCAGACACGTCGCATTTTGTTGCAGCAGCAGTTACCAATTTCTTTCGTCACTTCAACGACTTTTAATTTAAAACCAACTTCATATTTTCTTCTGATCGAATGCTCCATCGTAGATAAGGGATGCTCTTACAATAAAGGTGTGTGAGGGTGTTGTGAGGGTGTGAGATACAAAAAACACAAAACAGTGCAAACGTCACTTCGGAATAGTTCAAGTATTACCATGTGGTCACATAGGCACAATACATAGAAAAAAAAGGTTGTGTGCTCCATGGTTACTCTCTCAGGTGGGCATTAGCATATCATAATCTCTTGGACCAATAGCGGAAAATAATACAGTGAGAACTTAAAACTCGAGTATATACTGTGTTTTATAGCTGAGTTTCCAAGAGTTTTGGACTTGAGATGCCCTTATTGAAGTATTTTTTTTTCATCAACCAAGATAAACTATGTCACACTAAGCACTCCTCTCTCACATTATCTAACTCCTTTTTCACTTTTTCACAATCACAATCTCTGACCACTCTTCCTGCCACCATTCAAGCTATTGGCACAGCTTGCCTCCCAACTCCATACTCAGTTAAGCTCTGCCCTATGGATGTCCCAGAGTCACTTCTGGCTATGCCCTGGAATTGTTTTAGTATTAGGGAATTGTACTTTTGCTGCTGGGACAGCAGGCTATAGCTCATTAAAAAAAAATCTTGATGTCTATTCACTCCAAGCTGTTGGCAAGCTTTTGTGTTAGAGGGTCAAGCAGCCCTTTACCAGAGCATTGTGACAACTTGACAGGTAGATATAAATAAAAACTTTTGCAAATTACTAATTACATAACGAGTATACATAAAGACAGAGAGTGAAACAAAGTAATTTGACACATAAACATAAATCAAGATTAGTACTATCTGCCAATTAATTAATTGTTGAAATATGACTCACTGACAAAGGAGGAGAGGAAACATCAACTCCAGTCAGGTGCAACCTCAGAGAAAATAAATTCTCTGGAAGTCCACAAAAGTTAGTTATAACAGACAAAGTCAGAGTCCCAGAGACTTGGGTGAACTGGCTTCCCACCTGTTTCTGGGCATTCTATAATAGAGTCTGCTGGACTGTCTAATCTGATGACAGAATCTTTCCAACCTTTAATTCCCAGAATACAGGTATCTTAGATGTCAGTTCATGGGTAGGAAAACAACTTGGACATACAACAGCGGCACCAAGTGCCACACCATAATACTGAGAAGAGAAAAAGAACAGAGGAGGATTAGTAACATTTAAAATTATTGCATTATTTTTGTGCAAATGACTAACAAACAGAGATGCAGTATGCCCGGTTAATCATCGACTCTACTCATAGTGCGCTAGCTAGACTATGGTATTGAGCCTTCAGCCAGGATTTAAAAGCTGAGACCAAAGTGGCATCTCATATACCATCTCTTAGGTAGATCGTTCCACAGCTTTGGGGCCCTGTAACTGAAAGCTGTTATTATATCAGTCGTTGAAGTCTTCAATAGACCGGCATCTTGAGATCTTATTGCATGCCCTGGTTTATATGTAATGAAAAGTTTAGATAGGTAAGCAAGACCTTGGCCATTTAAGGTTTTATATGTAAGTTGGAAGGTTTTGAAAACATCCCTAAGCTTAACTGGATGCCAGGTTAAGGGTTTCAGAACTGGAGTTATGTGCTGATAATTTGAAGTTCTTGTAAGGATTCTTGCAAAAAAACATTTTGAATTAGCTTAAATTTGTGTATAGAACAATTTGAAAAGCCTGTGAATAATGCATTGCAGTAGTCAATCCTACTAGAAATATTAGCATAAATTGATTTACCTGTGGGTTCGCTTCCCAGGTCCTCCCTACGTGGAGTTTGCATGTTCTCCCCGTGTCTGTGTGGGTTTCCTCCGGGTGCTCCGGTTTCCTCCCACAGTCCAAAGACATGCAGGTTAGGTGTATTGGCGATTCTAAATTGTTCTTGGTGTGTGGGTGTGTGTGTGTGTGTGCGCCCTGTGGTGGACTGGCATCCTACCCGGGGTGTGTTTCCTGCCTCGGGCCCTGTGTTGGCTGGGATTGAATCCAGCAGACCCCTGTGACCCTGTAGTTAGGATATAGCGGGTTGGATAATGGATGGATGGATGGATGATTTCTCTCTATCTTTCATATGTAGAAAATATCTTATTTTTTCCAACATTTTTAAGCTGGAAAAAATATGGATGGATAGTTTTAAAATGTATGTTACATACATATGACGCGAATAGTACCAATCAGAAAACATCATCGAAGTAATGCAATATTATTTGAAAACGAACAGTGTCAGATCGGGTGTGAATTTATACTGGCGCTGTTAAAATCAGATCAGAAGCTGAATAAGCTCCTGCTCTGAGTCTAAGTAAAAAGCATGAATTAATCAACAGAAATAACCACGATCGACATTTTAAACTTAACGATTTACAGTGCATGCCAATTTATAAATTTTATGTCCGTTTGAGGTTAAAAAGAAAAAAAAAGTAACACTTTATCCCTAGCGGGGAATCGAACTCAGGTCTCTGAGGTGTGGCAGGGCTGCTGCACTCTGAGTCAGCAAATCTTAGCATTATGCCATGGAAGGTGCTGTATTGATCTTGAACCTTTTGGGAAAGTGTTTATTCGATCGTTGGACTTCAGGCTTCACACATTATATAGTTTATGACTACATTTTGTAACATTTATTACTAAAATATGAAAAAGTTTCTCTTTTAACAATGTGTTTACACAGATTACTGTAGAAACGGAACACACATGAAATGCGTGTGTTCCAAATAACGATCTATTATTTCCACTCTAAAACTCCAGCAGTTCAGTCGCTCCCAGATAATCAAACAAGGCATGAGCTGGGAAAACTTAGTGAACGTTCTGCGACGGTGGGGGATGGAATAGCGGGCTGCTTGCTGCTCGTCTTAATCGGCACATTTAGAAGACAAAAGACGCTGGTGGAGAGGTGAGAACGGTTTTAAGGTGGGCTGGATCTACGAGTTTTTTTGTAGACTCTGGTAATTCTAGTGTTAATAAGTGGCAGAATACTGTTACTGTGTGCATTATTGCCCGCAGTAGGTAAAGTCTCTGTTTTTATTTGTTTAGAGACTAGTAGTTTTCATCCATCCACACTTTTAATTCACTGACTCAGTTACTTAAAGACACAATCGTAGAAATGTAATTTGTTCTAAAAGAAAGGCATAGCTGGGATTATCAAATGCATATGAGAGAAAATGAATGATGTCATGATTGTTCCCAATGCACACCATATTTAACTTCTGAATATAATGTTTAAGTACTGTCTGCACATTTCTGTACAAACAAATTAAATTGATAAATATGAACTAAACTACACAAGGACAGTGTCTTAGACTTAACGTAATTTCCCAGCCTATGTAACAGAAACGAATGGTCAATGGTGTCATAGGCTGCATTTAAATCTAACAACCTAAATACTGTTTAAGCTCCTTCATTATAGGATGTTAGAGTGTAACTTACAACACAGGTGTGTGATGTTTCTCTATTATAACTGGTAGAAATTCTCAAAAAAGTTGTAATGTTTTTTAAAAAGATACGTTTGATATAGGCCTATAACTGATAAGCACATATGGGGCTATCTCTGATTTTTTTCATTAACCCTCTGATAACTAATGCTTTTAGTATATTAGGAACTGTGCCAGTCTGTAATAAACTATTGATAATACTAAGAATGGGTGCTGCCAGAACAGACATTGAACTCTTTGCTACTTTTGTTAGAATTTTATCTAAAGAACAGGAAGTAGATTTTACTTTAGAAGTAACATAGCAAGCATGGATAGTGACAAGAAAAGTTTTATATTATACACATTCACTTTTTTCTTGGTATTGCTGCATTGCCATGCTTCTACAATAGTTGTAAAAGGTACTTTTATTTGTTTTATTAGTTTTCAATATTATAATTATACTAGCCACATTACCTGTCGAAGACAGGTAATAGAATAATTAATCTTGCCCTATGCGTACCTTTAGCGACTTTCTCTGCAATAGTATGTGAATGTCTCTTCACTGGTGTTCCGTTTCTCGAGCGCATTCCCATAAAGCCTGCTTCTCAGACTCTGTCATTATTCTCGAGGCGCCGTTCTCACCTTCTGTCCAGTTTAATACCTGCCATAGTGAAGGCAACTTTCTTAGCATGCCTCCCACCTCTTTACTTCTCTTTGTGCATCTAGCACTGACACTTCCTCTTTAGTGGCTTCACCAAAGCCAAACTGACCAATCAGGTTGCTCAGAGGAACTGGATACACAGACCTTAGTGTTGTATTATATAGTAGATAATTAGATTAACACTTAAAATTTCTTGGCTCACTTGATCCAATTCAGAGTCACAGGTGACCAGAGCCTATCCTGTCTGCAGGAAGCCAAGAATGAAGCTTGGACAAGTTTTGGGCAGTTGTAAGCCCATGTTTGGGGAAAACTGGAGTATCTGCAGGAAAAGCCTTATAAACACGGGGAGAGTATGCAAACTCCAAAAAGGTAGGACAAACAGGAGTAAGAGCTGAACCCAGAATACTGAATCTGTGAGGTGGCAGCAATAACCCATTAATAATGGTGTTTCCCTATAAAATTAGAATCTAGTCTTCTCATGCCAGTTGCAGGTAATTTGAGACTACCATATATGCACATTCACATAAACAAACACTGGGCATACCATATTGGATGATATATACGTACATTTCATTATCATAAATAATAATTGTATTTTATCTTATTTTACAGACATGCTAAATCTAGGCAGAAGGCTGCCACTGATATCTGTTCTATGACTCAGTGATAATTCCTGGGTACAGTAATATGAATGGAGGTCATTGGAGGATGACAAACTGTAGCTTGGGGTCTTTCCAAGGTGTTATACTGCAGCAGAAAGACCTATTAAGGTACTACTACAAAGAAGTGGTAAGTGGGGAGTTGCCTATCCCCTAAAGAGAGATGTGGGGTCCAAAATTACCAGTGGCATCTGGGGGCCAGTAGGGTTACTTCTAGCATGACAGTCACAAGGGTTGATTTTTCTTTGTTTTACTTGTTTATTCCAATTTCCTTTTATATCTTCTTTTCTTCTAAATTTTCTTGTGTTCATAAAACAGCTGTTATTTTAGTTTACAGTTGCCTTGGCTTTATTTTTGGACTGCAGAATAGCATACGCCCTACAGACCATATTGGAAGATATATACTTACACCACATTGCCATAAACTATAATTGTATTTTATCTTGTTTTATAGACATGCTAAATCTAGGCATTTTGACAACTTGTTCGGGGACCAGTGTGTATCCTAGAATTCCATGATTCTTTAATAAACATTCAAGGACCAGAATTATTGGGCACTATAGATGAAGTGATGAGTTATGAATATCTAAAGCACTACAGATAGCCTTAACTGTACTCTCTGTATTAGTCACTTAGTCAGCTCATGCAATTTTTATGTAGACTGTACAATGTTTCACTGCTAGGCAAAAGCTATCAATTTTGCCAGAAATATATTAATGACCCAGGCGAGAAAAGGAATAGCAAGTGATGGATATTAGTCAGTAAACAATAGTAATTTAAAATCAGATATTATCTGTGATTCTTTCCTAGTTTTAGAAAGACAACTTGCTTACAGTACAGCACTGGATAAATCTCATACTAGTTGTCCATGTTGTCCCATTGACAATCATCATTTTTTTCTTTATCTCCTTCTGGGTGTTATTCTGAGGTGCTTTGGCTTCTGGGTATTTGATGTAATATTACATTTGATGCTCCATGTGCAGATTGTTACTCAGCTATCCTAAGATTTTCAATTAGCATCAAGAATTTTTTACCTGATTATGGGAAATCCAACCTGCACAAAATGTACTTGAATCACATTTAGCAGGCTTTATTTATTACTTGAGTATCAAATCTGTTGATGAATTAGTTGTCCTTTTAAGCATCTTCCACATTTTGAGTATCCAAAGTTTGAAAGTGTCTGACCAGACAAGCATAAACCAGAATTCATAGAAGCGTGAGGATGTGCTCAGTTATCTAGATATATTAGTTTCCTTAGTTTGTCAGTTTCTCTAATGATGCAATGTAAACGCTTATCCATTTCTTTCCTTCCGTATATATCACACAGCTTACTTAGACTGTATTTACAATACTTTTCTGTTTATCATAAGTTATTTTTATATATAAAATAACTAATTGTAAATTTTCTCATATTTTATGAATTTAATAATATGTAAATTATTCAATTTATGCACACTCCTAGTGATTATTAATTGGTACATGCATTATATTAAATGTCTGAGGCAATATATTTAAAAAATGGCAAGAGAACAATATGCACACATGATTAGTTGAATTTGCATTACTTGAACAGCCTTCAGTACCAGCTGAACATAGTGCAGTTAAGTGAAAGTGTTAGAAAATATTAGAAAAAATATGTTGAATTAAAAGAAAATAAAGCAGAAAGTGATGAGGTGGGAAACTAAACTGCATGATAAATATTTTTATCTTGCTGAGTAATTATTTAATTATGTATTGTATTGTGACAGTACAATAATATGTTTAATGTTAGAGGAGTCCTAGCTACATAATATTCATATACAATGTTTCATGCAGAAAGGTTCTGAAGAAATCCACTGCATATCTGAGGAAGTGTATACCATTTTCTCAATTCATTTTTCTAGTATAGGTTTTAAAAGAGCCAAAGCTTTTCTTAGCAGCAATGAAAGAATGGCAACAGTTACTCCCGAATGAAATATACTATAGTACTAGTACATTTTAAGATAAAGGAGAATAGGATTTAAGATGTTGTGTATGTTCTCAAAAAACTTTTTCAGGAGGGATGCTTAATATATCTGGTATAGGAATAAATACATGGACTGAAAGCAAAACCATCAGGCAAAAATTTCATTGAGAAATTAGACTGTTTAAAAGAATTGGGTCAATTACCTTCAAAAATAATCAAGGTATGAATAATAAAATAATTATTTGCAATATAAATGGTAGCATATTCAATTAAAATATTCAGAATGAGTATGTTACTTAATTTTAAAATAACTTTTTCTTATATTTACAGTACCTCATCCCCTTTCTGACTCTCCCTATTATCACAAATTTTTCATGCTAAATGTTTCCAGATATTCAACCCAAATCTAATTTAAGATAAAAGGCAACTATCCACCTTTTTTATTACATTTATTTAATTTATCTTATTAATAAAAATTTCCAAAACCAACTGTTCCTGTGGTAAAAAGTAATTTTCCTTAGTTAAAATCAACACACTATATAAGGGATGATAAGAGACTGAACACAGCCAATAGAGTTAATATAGGGCAGCGTGTATCTACAAAGGGAAAATAAAGGTTAAAGGTTATTTCAAAGCTGAAAGGAAAGTAGGTTAAAGATAAAAAAGTTCATCTGTATACCTTTCATTACATATGCAACTGAAAAGGAAAGATGAGATGAAAGGAGAAAAGGTGAGTAGGTAAGAAAAAGCTGCCTTTAGAAAAGACGAAGGGAGAGATCAAAAAACAAGTCTGCCATTAAGAACTAGAGAAATATGTGATCTCAGGCTGAGAATAAACTTAGCTCCTTCTGCTTTTCTTTGAAAAGTGTCTTTGAAGCCCTGTGAAAGAACAGAGTGAGATCAATGTGGCTATGATCATGGGATGTGAAGTGTTCCACAATAGACCTTGTAAGGTCTTTAATTTTAATTCCTCGAACATTCTCCCTGAAGCAGTCTGCTAGCTTTCTCCCTGTTTCACTTACATAGATGGCTGGCCAATTCCTACAAGAAATGTAGTAAATTCGATTTTTTGACAGCCCTGCACATTCAAAGCTGAAATTGTTTTGTCCTTTACTATCATTTTTAAGCTAGCAATACAAAATTAAACATGCAAATAAAAAAGCCATACAAGGAAATTTCTAAAGACACCTGACAAAAAGATATTGATATCCATCAATGAAAAGGGCTAGAAAGCAATCTCTAAGGTTAAGGGACTCCACTGGACCACAAGAGAGAAGCAAATGGAAAACACTTGCAACAGTAGTGAATTTTGCCAGGAGTCACCAGCTTGCAAAAATTACCCAACAAATGGAGTGTAAAGTCATCCTGGAAGTTAGAAAGAATCCCAAAATCCTTTTAAAGAACAGCAATCTTCTTTTGCCAGAGCAACAGTCAGATTTCATGACTCCTCAGCCAGAAAGACAGGGCAAAAATTAGCTGTATTTGAGAGTAAAAACGTGGAAACCACAGCTAACACATTAATAATGTAATTGCTCATCTCTAATTTGCCAGGAACCTGGGTGATCTCCAAGACTTTTGGTAGATTGTCCTATTGGCATATAAAACAAGTCTAACTTTTTGAATGACAGGGTTTTATTTAATCTGATGTAAAGCAAACTCAATAAGAATGTCATTCCAACAGTCATAGCAACAGTCTCACAAACTTGGGGTTTCTGCCATGGGAACTGAATGAATTGCTATATTTGAGGGAACCATGTATTCTGCTTTGTATCAAAACATTCTTAACTAGAATGTCCAGTCAGCCATCCTTGAGCTGAAGCTGAAGAATAATTGGGTCATGCAGCAAGACAGTGATCCAAAACATAAAAGTAAGCCAATGTCTGAATGATTAAAAAAAAAACACACAAAATTAATTGTTTAGATGGGTCTAGTTAAAGTTCAGACCTGAACCCAATAGTGATGCGGTGTCATGACCTGAAACATGCAGCTCATAATTAAAAACCAACCAATATTTCTGATTTTTCTGTAACAAAAAATGGGCTTAAATTCCTCCCAAATGTAAGAAGATGAATTATAGCAAATGTTTCTTTCATTACAAGTAAAATTCACACCCAGCTAGTAAGTTTAAGTGGGCAATTGCCCTTTCATATGTTGCCAGTTGGTACAGAATAACTTTGTACGTTCAATAAATTACACATAATCTGTTATCTTTATAGTTTATTCATTCATTTTATGAACATGCTTATCTTACTTAGAAGCCTGCAACCAACTAAGGATGGAGCACAAGTGCATTACATGGCGCACACTTGCCCCTGCCAACTTTGAGTTGCTTAATGTGCACATCTTTGAAATGTGGAA
The DNA here is from genome assembly GCF_900747795.2 of Erpetoichthys calabaricus. Classification (NCBI taxonomy): domain Eukaryota; kingdom Metazoa; phylum Chordata; class Cladistia; order Polypteriformes; family Polypteridae; genus Erpetoichthys; species Erpetoichthys calabaricus. Next base: position 88,332,369 of record NC_041399.2, on the reverse strand, counting down.
ACATGAAACAACTACATTACTCTACACTACACTGTATATGAAGCCTGCTTATTTTATTTGTGAGTAACACTGCTACCTAAGGTACTATTATGAAGCCCAGTTTTGAAACAATGTTTTCTGAATAACCTTTGCAGTCGAACAAGGCACTGCAGGTATCCAGAGGAACATGTTGGGATGCCAACCAGGCTGCCTTGTTTAATAAAGTCACATGTAACAAAAAAAAATGGCTGCTATCCATGCCTCCACAGAACCAACATAAACCATAGAAAATAAGCTGTTTTTTCCCAATCAATTGTTTGGGTTTTGGAGCTCCTTTCTCTGGTCCAGTCATTTCAATATTCACCACCACCTTGTGGCAGTGGCGGGTTTTAAAGATGGGATATTGGAAAGGGTGTAATCATTTGCACTCACTAATCATCTTTTTGGTGGTGCTGAAGAACAAGAAGAGGAGAAGGTTAGCATGAGAGACCCTTCGGGGTGGTAATACCTGCTTCATACTAGTATGGAGAGTGATCCAGAGATGTGCATGTGTGACATTTTATTTTTTGTACCATTTCGGTGATTCATATGCACTATAAAATGAATAAATTCATAATTATGGTTACTAAACAATGCCATCTTGCAGAGTAGCTTGTAATTCCTTTCCTTCTAACCTTCCATATCAGTCCTGCTAGGTTTAAGATGTTTTTAGATGTTTACCTGAGCTCAGGTTCTAGTCCTACCCTTGTTCCAATGTTTATGTTTCTGTAGTAACAACCCAGCCATAACATAAATCCATCCTTGCTACTGTATATATTAATCTGTACTAGAATGAGTGTTGACAGTCTCCTTGCATACATTCCTTAATACTTTTGTTTTACTCCCAAGTCCCAAGACACATATAAGTAGGGTCCAGAGTTTAAATCACACCCCATCACCATCTCAAGGATCAAGAGAAGTTCTCATTGTACTAGTAAAGTCATTTTCTGCCTTTATTATCTCCTAGGAATATCTTGAAAGTTTTATCTACGTTTAAGGCCCATTTAACAAAGCTGCTTGTGTAATACAGAAAGTGTAACCATGGTACAACAGCAACGTTTTTTTATAAAGCACATTTTTATACAAACAATGTAGCTCAAAGTGCTTTACATGATGAAGAAAGAGAAAAAAGACTAAATAAGAATTAAAATAAGGGAACACTAATTAACATAGAATAAAAGTAAGGTCTGATGGCCAGGGAGGACAAAAAAAAAACTCCAAATGGCTGGAGAAAAAATAAAATCTGCAGGGGTTCCAGGCCATGAGACCGCCCAGCCCCCTCTAGGCATTCTACCTAACATAAATGACCTCAATCAGTCCTCATTATATCCAGGTTTCTCATGGAAGGACTTGATAAGACATGTGGACTTCTGGTCATGTAATCCATCAGTGTAGGGACATCACGGTGCTTTTAATAGGTGGTGGTGCTGCAGATCGCCACCACAGAAAAGCAGAAAAAGAACAGAAGAGAAAGTAGGTGTTAGTATGGATTTTGAAGCCATCATGAATAATAATGATAATTAATTGAATATACAGAGCATCAGGATTAAACTAAAATGAAGCTATGAGAAAACCATGTTAAAGTAATGTGTAAAGTAATGGTACAAGATGATTATATCTTTTAGTATAGATTATTTGGAAGTACCATTAACTTTCTTTCCACAAAAAACAGAAACATTTTGTCATGTATACTGCAAATACCCAAAACAATGAGAGAAATCTGAAACACTAACTTTTACAGTCTATCACAGTGCTAACTTTGTTTTGAAGGTACTAAAATACTTTTGAAACTTCCTATGATGTCACCTTTGATTCCTTGGGTGCCATTATTTTGTAGGTATTTAATTAGAGGTTTTTACTGTGTTGCCATGGTGGGATGACAGAATTGTGCAATTTGTTGCATCACTATTGTATTGTATTGCATAAAGATCAGCATCGTGCCCGAGATTGCAGATTCAAACAAACCAAATCATATGTGTGTTTCTGAGATTTTTGGTGTTAGATTTAGGTACTGCTCTTTTGAATTATATTTTTAGCATTGGTGATGTGTTTCCTTGTTTTTCTGGAAATGAGTTTTCTTTGGTTTGTTTTGTTTTCCCTTGTAACCCGCACTTGGTCTATGATGCATATGTACAAGGAAGTAATGGTGTCCTCCATGTTACAATCTGTTCAGTTGTTGACTGCATATCACAGTATATAGTTGATGATATTTTCATTGGGCAGGGAATTAAAGCCTTCTGCATAAAATATGAAGTCCACACACCTTCCAGGAAAAAAATACAAAAGCTGAAGCAATAAGTATTATCTAGCTTTCTGGGAGAAGGCACTTTAAGTGATTTCAGCAGTGGATGTTAACATACATTTACAGCTAGAATTGGAACTTTAAATCTTGTTATGCTTTGTATTATTGATTTAAATTACATCCTTCACATATTGAAGAATATAAAGAATTGACTGTAAATTAACACATTTTTGAACTGTCATAATTTCTGGCTCATTATTTATATCCTGACAGTTTTGTGCTAATATAAAACCACTACTATAAGATTACTTTGAAAATGAGTCCACCTTAACAAATTCATATCCTTAATCATTGAAGAGCTCAGTAAAGCGATGCAAGGCAGGATGACCGAGGGCTAAACACCAGCATATTACAACAAAGATATTCAGAAACCTAACACATTCGTCTTTGTGTTGTGTAGATGTCAGGGCCATGAAATCAATAATAAAATGATGTTAATATATGAAGCTGTTGGTGAAATGAAAAGTGAGTTATTTTTGGCCAAATCAGAAAATCTTAGAACTGAAAATAATAAATAATGCAAATAAATATCTGCTAAGCTCTTTGGCCAAAACACCTTCGAATGCCTGAAATTTCTTTATGGAAAAAAAAAAACTTAACCAATTTGGTTGTATTCTGAATACATATCCACTGATTACATTCCTTCTCATATACTTGTTCATGTAGGTCAACAGATTAATGAATAATAAGATTTAGCAGCAGTGCACAATGTATGTGTTTGCTTCTTCAGAAAACATAAGAAAACCCACTAAGCAGTTCGTTCTGAATAGTAATTTTAGAATTGAATACAATGTACCTTTAGGCAGTGTGAGGAAATGTGATTCTGTACGTGCACTGCATTGCAAACGGGAGAATTAGAAGGTGAACAACAAAGAAGAAAGGAACCAAACAACAACAAAAAAAAACATTTGTAGGTTGTTCTAAGCATGCATGAATCTCTACTCTCTCTCTATTCTCATAGACAAGAAGAAACATTTTTGCCAAAAATTACATACAAAGTTCATATTTTCACTATATGATATTCTGAGTGTTTTGATACAGCATGCCTAAAGGTCAAGAGAATGTCTTGAGACAGAGATATGACCTTTGTGAATCTATAGTGGAGATCAGTCCGATACCCAGAAAAATTCAATTCTATAAACTTGTGGTGACATGAGCAGGTGGTGGCTAAATTATGTACAGAGTAATAAGTGCCATAATGTGGTGTGGTGGAGTAAACAGGGTTTACTTTAGTGTTGACTCTGAATATGTCTTATCTTTTCCCTTCCAATAGTATGATGAACAACAGAAGATATGACCACAGCATATAGTAGATTGTGGAATGGGCTGTCTTAGTGTCTGCCCGAATGATTTGAATGGTTGTAATTAGTGTTAAATCATTCAGCCCCCGGTTTTCTCGAACTACTTTTGATATAATTTTATACTATATCTATCAATACCCTAATAAATAATCACATAACCCCAACTGAGGAAGTAAAGGGCACTGCATCCTGCCAGACTTCTAGCTAAGATTGAATTTATGACGATGCTAGATAATATGGCCAGAATTCTAGGAGAAGGAACGAAAGTATCCACTGATACCAAAGAGCCTGAGTATATCATGTTGCTGAGAGTGGCTTCATGGTTTTTTCCAGTGAAAAATCATACATATATCAATTTGTACATTTCAACTTTATTAGGCATATTTTGCCATCAGTTGTTACTAGTTGTTTTCGACAAGAATCAAAATGGCAAAAGAAAAACTTTGTCTAATATGCATAGGGAACCTTTTGGCATCCAGAAATGTAATAAGTTGTACTTTTCAACAAATGTAAGCAGCTTCATTCACTGTTGTTTGCATCTGGTTTAATTACGTAACAGTGATATGTGGATCATGAAAGGCCAAGAGCTTATCACATAACTTAGTCCCATTTACAACTGTGTGTGCTCATCATCAAGAATCTGTTTTAATAATATATTTTAAAAAAACAATCTGCTCCAGTCCACAAATCATTAGGATTATATTCAAGAAAAATAAAAATCTACAATATTAGAATGACTTGATGTGACAGCATAAATGAAATAAAACAAAAAAAAATGTAATAACAAATTCAGTTACCTGCAAGGATTAACTTTTAATTAATCAAATGAGTAGTAAGAAAAATCTGCAGCCACTGTGGCCCTCCAGGCCTTATCATGAGGTCCCCTGACTAAAACTAAAAGAAGCAATTTGTGTTTTGGAATACTAAAATGAAGTACAAAATATTCCTTGGGCAATAATTGTTTCAGTAGCAATATCTGGTGTGTAATAAGAAACTGGTTTCAAAAAATGTTTGCAGTCATTGTTGCCCTCCAGGACAATAGTTGAGGACTTTGATCTTAAGACTTTTTAATAAAGAACAAGGGCAAGGTCTTTTTTATTGTCACATTTATGATGTAAAGTGAAATTCTTAATTGCATAATGTTCCTTGTAGACACAGTAATCAACATAAAACATCAGGAAAAGAAAAAGCATAGACTAAAATCTAATATTAATAATAATTACAGTAATTAACACTAAGCATAACATTACATACACAAGAATCACACAAAAGGTGGCACTTACTTTGCTCAGACAATGTAAACTGCACAACAACACACATATCCCTGGATAGAATATTATTATCTGGCTGAGATGCCTTGTCTGTTCATTACTGAGATAAACTGTTGGGAAGCAGCAATTTCTGGGAAGTGTAGGTTTTACAGGAGCCTCTGTGGGAAGAGCTCTTCATGGGAGACTAGAATGTCACTGGAAGTACTACCGGATCTAGGCTCTTTAGGATCTCCATATTCTCAATCAGATGAGCTTGAAGTTGAGAGAGGAAGGGAGAAAAGGAAAAACCTGGTGAGGATGAAGGAGGTGTCACACACATGCACTTGGGAGGAAGTCTAAGGGCTTAATTGAGAGTGAAACACAGAGACAGGGGTTGTTGAGTGGTGTTAATATCTTTCTTTCCTCTTCCTTTGACCAACAGAAGAAAAGCCTACCTAAGACCCTGCCTACTTCTGGTCATTCACCACGCCTTCTTACAAGAACTTGCTTCCTTCAGTGATCCCATCCCTTTCTGTCTTCTTTCTATATAAGCAGAAGTCTTGCTCCTCTTGTTTAGTCTTTATTTGGACTTTCTCTTGAATGACTACTTGTTTTATTGCTTTGCCTTACAATATATGGGGTGGAATCCCTAAATCTTTATCCTGTTTGTTGTGCTTTCTTTAGAGAGTAGAATGAGAGGTGGAAAAGAGCATATTGCAATCATGAGTTGGGCATAGTCTTTATTGTTTTATTTCCCTTTCTTGTGTATGTTTGTTCTTTCCATTTTTTTCCTGCTTTGTTAATCATATGTTTTTTGTATTAAATCACCACTTTATCTGTACTAAACTGAGCTGTAGTCTTTTTGGAAAGTCAGACGAGTTCCAGAGTTCCCTGTTTTGTAACAGTTTATATTGATGCCCACCAAGACATTATTATGGGTTGTATGTCTTACAAAATCGATTGTAATGCAGAAACACTCAGGTGAGGGAGAACAGCTGCCCAATTAAGAGAAGGTTAGGTACTGATTTTCTGTGAGAAGTAAGACAGTATGAAATATCCTTGGGACATAGTTGCTTCTGTTCCAGATCAAAAGGATGTTAAAAAAATGTATCAGCCATGAACTCACCAGTAAGAGATTCAAGACAAACATTAATTTATATATGAATAATTTAATTATTATATCATTATTATATTCTGCAATACTCTTCTGACTCTTGGCGATCACATGTTAATAGTTACATTCTTGTAGTATGGCAACCAGATAACAAGTAGGCATATACAGTAATGCTCAAATGTAATATTATACTGCACTATTTTAATCTCTCAATCTTCTATGAATCAAAATTTCCCAAAGACAACGTTTGCACTCTTTTTCACAATTTTCAGTCAACCACTGTAAATCCAGGGTGGCACGGTGGCACAGTAGTAGTGCTTCTGACTCGCAGTAAGGAGACCAGGTCCTCCTTGTGTGAATTTTGCATGTTCTTTCTGTGTCTACATGGGTTTCCTCAAGATGCTCCAGTTTCCTGCTACAATAATAAAAATAATAATAATAATAATAATAATACTTTAGTTATATAGTGCCTTTCCCATCCAAAGGCATACATTTTATGTGGATTGACGATAGTACATTGGCCCTAGTGGGTGGTTGGGGGTATGTGTGTGTGTTTTCCCTTCAATGGAATGGCTCCCTGGCCAGAGCGTGACCCTGCCTTCTGCCCTATGCTTGCCTGAATCGGGCCCAGCACCCTTCATGACCCTGTACAGGACCAAGCTGTTTAGAAAATGACTGACTGACTGACACTGTATATCCTGTAATGTATAAAATGTGTTTATTTATTATTATCCATTAATTTCCTCAGTTCCAAATTGAATATGTTATACTTTTCATTCTGTTTAATTTTGCATTTTTTTCAGTAAGTCTAAAATTTATTTTTAAAAAAGCCTATGGTGTGGGGAAAAGAATGATTTGTCTGCTTGCAAGAATCCACAATTGCTTGCTTGCAATACTTGTTTAAACGCAAAGATTAAATTTTTAATTTATTTTGCTTTTCGAATCTAAAAAGTTTCAAGCAAATGTACTAAAAATATAAGTATGGAAATGACTCCTATCTTATAGTTATATTCTATAAACAATTCTCACATTGTTGTGAGATCTTATTTATGGACAAATAAAACTGACTGCTGTTCAGTTGCACAGGATTTCACAGTGCAATGAAAAAAGTATAAAAAAGAATACTGGAATATTATCTGGAATAGGTTTAAGATGCAATCATATAAAACTGAGGTTACAGAAAATGAATTTAATCACTTTACCATTTTTAATTTAAAAAAAACAATGTTATTCATTTCTGTAACAATAAATCTGTTTCTTTCAGATATTTGTCTTTCCTAGCACAGCATGGCATTCACAAACATACAGCAGATTAAAACTCCATATTCATTTTTAATAAAGGCAACAATCACAGAACTAATGATTTGCTGACAACATTACGATAGCATGAAATGAAAAGCAATCCACTCTCTCAAAAGTTCAGTTTTAACCAACTGATTCTGAAGTTATGGGTTAGAGAAAATCTGCAATTATGTAATGTAAATAATACTGGAGAAAAAAAATTGAAAATATAATTGATACAATAGTATTAAAGCACTCGTCAATGTACATTTTTAACCCATAAAATCACCCATTCCTGATGCAAGCTCACCAGCCAACATGGGAAACACAATAAGATGTAATGCTGTACAGAGCATATGCAACCAAGGAAAACTACAAATTGGGGTGAGCCACCAATGAAAAGCAGCAAAAATATCCATTTAAAGTATAGTACAACAAGTATGTTGAGAGAATGAAACAATGTAAGCAAATGAGGCTAAATGTGTTTTAAACAAAAATACAAAAGGAAAAAGTAAATTGCTGAAGAGAACCAAATGTGTGTTATACAGTACTAGGTTAATGCACATATGGTTAATAAGTAATAACTTTTACCAGATTTCTGAGCATCAGGGAATCAAGTTTTATGTTTTTTGTCAATGTATATTTTGATCTAATTGCTACTCATTTTTATTAACATAATTTTTTTTGAAAATCTCTCTAAAGCTATTTTGTTTTTTTGGATATCACTATTTTGTGTCACCATTGTCATTGAGATGAAGTGTCTCTTAAGAGATTTGAGACAAACACAAAAAAGTAATGACAAAATGAAAAAGATTTAACAATATGATTTCTAAAAATTGAGTTCAAAAACAAAAGGACAGAATGTTGTACAGATTCAAGCTTGTTTAGTTTAGATAAAGAAACACAAATTCCTCGCAATTTGCATTTTTCTGGAGATTCTAAAAAGCATAGGATATTTCAAATTTACGCTACTGGAAGAGCTAAGGTAGCTATATTAGATTAGATTAGATTAGAAATATTAGATTATTTCCCTCCAGAACAATAAAGCTATTGAATGGGCATCATTTCATTATAATTCTAACAACCCTAGTTGTTATTCATTAGAGGTTTCTATCAAGGAGTTTAGGAAGGTATTTGATTTTTCAGTTAAATCCAAGATGGTTTTCAGTTGTTTACTAGAATTTAAGCAAGGGAATAAAAATGGTGATTATGTAACCACCTTCCAGACAATTACAGCAGATGTGAGGTAAGAGGAGAATATACAGTACTAGTTTGCTTATTTAGGAAAGGATTCTCTTCTGAGACAAAAGATGAGCTGGTAGGCTATAATGTGTGCACATTTTTGAGATGTTATTAAAATGACTATGAAATAACAAACTATATGCAAATTTCAAAAACAATGTAAATTTATTTAAATTAAATTTAATTTGAATTTCAAGTTTAGGTTTAAGCTTGGATTGATCTAATGTGGCAGGTTTTCTTAACTGGAAGACCTCAGAAGGGATTAAACAAGTTCAAAGACTCAGAAGGTTCACTAATTTACTGACATTTCATTAAAAACTGAGATCTATACAGGTAGTTCTTTCTAGAAAATACAATACAAAATTCAAATACACTCAGAAGTTCAATAATCATTTCAACGTAATAAAACAGCTGTTTACAGCAGTCCTCATTTTATGTAATCCAGCTCCAAAACTACAATTAGTTGTAGAAGATGATTCATCAGATATCATATTTTATGCTACAATTAAGCTGATCAAGTGCTTTAAACACCACATCAAACTCACTGCCTTCCAAGAAATAATTCTTAGGTATAGATATGGAACAGGGAGAAAATGCAACAATTTATTTCAGTTTTGGTGTGATGGGTGATAGCTATTTTGCTAAAATGTGCTGTAATTTGTATGTTAATAAAATACCAATTAAATGATCCAATTCCCTCCTTACTAATCTACATTGTATTTAATGGGTGAATGTCCTTAGGCATCCAGACCTTTACAGACCTATATGCATCCTTTAATCAATTATACCTTAAATATAAATTTCCACCAACACATCATTTTTTATGTACAAGTTAGAATGTTTGTCAAAGGGGACTTGACTACCTTCCTTCATTTTTCATTGATATATTTTAACTAATAATAAGGACAATAGAAGCATCATTTCCAAACTTTATGAACTGATTTCTCAGTGCCCAAATTTTTTTCAAATTAGCAATGGAAATTAATCATTTATAATACATACTCATTATTAGTTAAGGACTAAAATTGTACATCACACACAGGTTTCAACATCAAAATTATTAAAAGTCTGTTAGGGAGAAGATCCTAACCACAAACTATGTCATCAGCTATGAGCCATATTTTGTTGCTGTCCTATACAAAGACCATATTGGGAGAACAAATCACTAATCTGCCAAATGTTGTTGGATTCTCATTCATTGCTTGAGTAAATGATGGGATAAGATTATGCAGAGATACATCTATTATGGTGTACACCACTCACACAGTGACTTACTGTATTTTGCAAAACTTCCTAACCTCTATAACTTACTTGAAAAATGTTTTCTGTACAATACACATAGAGGACACCCTTATAGCTCTGTTAATGTAACTGTTACCACTATGAAATGAGATGGGTCACTGTCGCCGCCAATCTTGTCTTTCCGTCCACAGCTCCAAAAGACCTCAGCCAGATGATGCCTGACCAAGCTCCCGCAGACCCCCCCAAGTCCAGTCCCATCTGATCTTCATTTAGATATATGGACCCCGTGACTGAAGTCAGAGTCTTCCTTTTTGGAGCCAGGGCCAAGTTAGCAATAGCACAAGAGCCTCTCAAGCAGCTTCAACTTTAGTTCAGTAGCCAATACTTCTATTTGGAACTAGTTATTTTCTTTTGGTGGCATTTAATGAAGGAATTCTGTGTTGATACCTCAAATTTTGAACTTGTGTCTGGCTATTTTATTGAAATGTCATATTATCTAAAACCAAAAAAAATAATGTTCTCCTATTATTAAAAGTACAAAGCTTCTTTATCATTTGCTTAGATTTTGTTACTGTTGGTCTAAAGCAAGCCTTCTGGTCCTCTCCCTCTTTTCTGGTTTTTGTTTGATTTTTTTATTATATCAGAGAAACTTAAAATTAACTTTTCGCTGACACAGTGTCATGATACCACTGTCTTCGATTAGTGTCCACTAGTAGTTCATAGCCAGATGGCACTTAAGGTACCCCAAAACCCAGATAAAGTACAAAGTCTCTTGAAATCAAAGTCATCAATGTTTATTGCAAGAAAAATCATAAACCAGTATTTGCAGTTGAGATAAAGGACAAAAATCCACAAAAAAACAATGAGAAATGGATAAAGAATCCATGAAAATAAAATGTAACAATCAAGCAAAACAAAATAGTCGCATTCAACAAACAGGATGAATTCAATAAATTACTGAAAACATTCATGCATAGTAATTATAGGCAAGGGCTAATAAAATGCACATAGTCCAAAGCTGCCAAAAAAGAAAAAATGGTAGAAAGAAAAAGGTTGAATAGCTGGTCCAGTGGCTCTGTAGCAGCCAAAACCTATCTCTCCCCAAGTGCTGAGGCTCTCCCCAAAATCTAGGAGACTCACTGGCTTAAAAAAGGTTGAAAAAACACCTTTAAGACAACCTACAGCATGGGGAAAAAATTAACCTTTGCAATACGCACAATAGCGACGCCTATCCTCAACTCTCACCTCCCTACTAATGGCACTGATGCCTTTTAAGTATTTCCTACCCACTCGCCTAAAGGCAATGGGCTTCTACTATTCAGATAGAGGGGGGTCCACCCCCTTATCCTCACTTTATTCCTACACATACACTATCTTACCTACATCTCACACATCCACGGGGTTTAATCTGAACTCTTAAACAAAAACAAGACATAAAATACATGAACAAGTGGAGTAAAACTACTTCCATCTCCGCACTGTTACTGCTTTCTCCCTTTCCCATTTCGTTTCTCCTGTCTGTTGCAAAATCAGCTGCTTACTGGCTTTTAGCAGCATAAAGGGAGTACGTAGCCATGCACACGTAGAATAAAAACTGCCTGTCAACTGACCACTAACGTGGCTGTTCCGCTTAAGAAGATGACTCCGTCAAGCCAGTAAGTGAAGGTATTATTTAAAATCAAAAATCTGAAATTTACTAGAATGATGCGCTAACAAGTGTCTTATGGGGATTCATTTAACTTTACGAATCTTTCAGCACTGCACGTGTGAACTCTTTACTGTGTTATATTTAATAATAATAATTCTTTGCATTTATATAGCGCTTTTCTCACTACTCAAAGCGCTCAGCAATTGCAGGTTAAGGACCTTGCTGAAGGGCCCAACAGAGCAGAGTCCCTATTGGCATTTATGGGATTCGAACCGGCAACCTTCCGATTGCCAGTGCAGATCCCTAGCCTCAGAGCCACCACTCCGCCTAAATAGCAGCTACTGCTGGTTCTTCCTGCTCCCCGGACCAACAAAAGACCCGGTGACGGTTCTACTACCATCACACACAGTTCTTCAAATTTGTTATAGTGGGGTTTTGAGTGTCCATGACAAATGTTTCTCTTCAACCCACAGCAGTCCTAAATATCCTTTGAGGTGATATTTATTCTTTTGATATTATCCAAAACTACCTTCAAACACATCTTTTTCAGCCTCTCTCTGATTCTCATCCCCTCTGCCTCCACCCATCTTAGTGCACCTCTACTCTGTTTGCACTTATTTTAGCATAACTTTCCTACTATCCAGGATGATTATAATTTTTCACACAAAAATGTTAATTTGAATAATATATGCACTCAATTGAAAAAGAGACCATAGTTTTTATAGTTTGTCAGTGTTCATAACTATCTAAACATTTCCCACATTAATCTGCATTGATTCTGAATTTGCATCTCTTCTAGCAGAAGAGGAGGTGTAGAAGAATGTTGAGAATTTCTTGAAATTACATTTTTAACTCTAAAATAGCCCCTTAAAATGGAGAGCACATGAGTATGCCCTATGATAAACTTATGCCCACCCAGGGTTTGGTCCAGCATTGTACCCAATGCTGTCATACTAAGCACTGATCCCAGCAAACCTTAAAAAAACATTATTGAGGTTAGAAAAAAAAAAGATGGATGTACTGATCCAATAGATTTCATTATAACCAGACTCTTAGCAAGTGTCTTGCTTATTTTTCCATTAAACTGTTTATTAAAATTAAGCAAGCAATGAGATTTACTAACACAGACATGTTTTTGCATTTGTGCACATTAAAAGTGTGACTGTCTTCCTAAGTAAATAACAAATGTTGCTAAAGCTTATTTACAGTATTATCTGTCTTGATTGCTGCAGGTCTTTGATTACCGTACCTTATTATGTTACCAGTCAGTGATTATTTCTTTATTTCCTCAAATGCCTTATTTTGTTGTTTTGTTGACAGATGGTGGAAATGTTTTAAAACTGAAGTTACTTAGCAAAAAAAAATGAAAATTTGCAATGAATGATTTCTGTGTGATTTAGGACTTTTTAATGTACTCCCTTAAATGAATGAGGAACAATTTACAAGTTATACACCTCACATCTGAACTTGTGATAAATGTTTCACACTTCCCCCAGACACTTTGCCCCTCCCATTCACTCTCCTACACCGTGTTCTAAGAAGGAATTGATTAAGCAAATGACTACCGTCATAGACTTTACAAGGAAAACTAACATCTCCACACCTTTCGTTTAACATCTCCACACCTTTCGTTTACTGTAGATTTTCAGACTTATATAATTAATAGTACACTGGTCATATTAAATGTGACTATCTGTTCTATGGACTCTAATAAGGACAACATTGTAAATGAACAAAAACAAGCATAATTTCCCCATGTTAACAATTCTTAAGCATGCTTAATAAAACAATTTTTAAAGTTCTTTGTGACTCATCTTTCTTTAGGTTTAGGTTTAGGTTTATTTGTCATATATAGGTTAACACAGGGTCAACATACAATGAAATGTGTATGACGAGAAAAACAAGTCACTCAGCCTAGATCCAATAAAGCTTAAAAAAAGATTACAAGTTAAAAATAGACAAGTCATATAAAATAAAATGTGTATGTTTTAAAAGAAGTTATAGAGCAATATGAGTTGAATGAGCAGCAAGTACAAATGACAGTTATTGCACAGATAATGTTTTATAAGTGCAGATGCATATTCCATAAAGTGCAGATGCATGTTCCAGTCAGTATTCAGAGTGTGTGCAGGTACAGTTTGTGTGTGAGTAGTGCAATGTAGATGTAATGTAAGTGTGTGTAAGTGTTCAGGTGTTGCTGTTGAGGAGTCGAATGGCCTGGTGGTAAAAGCTGTTCTTAAGTCTTGTAGTCCGAGCAGCCAGACTCCTGTATCGTCTGCCGGATGGTAACAAGGAGAACAGCTGGCGTGCTGGATGGCTGTGGTCCTTTATGATGCTGCTTGTCTTACGCAAGCACCGATGGAGGTAAATGTCTTCAATGGCAGGAAGACTCTTGCCCGTGATGTGCTCTGCTGCCTTCACCACTCTCTGTAGTGATTTCCGGCTGCTGGCAGAGCAGCTCCCATACCAGACGGTAATGCAGCCCGTTAGCAGACTCTCGACCACACTCCTGTAAAAGTTTGAGGTGATGTTGGCATTCATGCCAAACTTCCTCAGCCTCCTCAGGAAGTAGAGCCGCTGGCGAGCTTTCTTGACCACAGTGTCTATGTGAAGGGTCCACGAGAGATCCTTGGTGATGTTTACTCCGAGGAACTTGAAGCTGTTGACCCTTTCAACTTCTATGCCACTGATGTAGATGGCCTGGTGTTCTCTGCCTTGTTGTTTTCGATAGTCCACAATCATCTCCTTGGTTTTGCTGACGTTAAGAGACAAGTTGTTATCTAGGCACCAATTACTCAATGCCAGCACCTCCTCTCTGTAGGCCGTCTCATCATTGTCAGTGATAAGGCCTATGATGGTTGTGTCGTCTGCAAACTTGATGATGGTGTTTGTGCCGTGTTTTGCAACACAGTCATGGGTGAACAAGGAATACAAGAGGGGGCTAAGCACACAGCCCTGCGGCGCTCCTGTGTTTAAAATGAGTGATGAGGATGTGTGTTTGCCGACTCTCACCACCTGGGACCTGTTTGTGAGGAAAGAGAAAATCCATCTGCAGATGGTCGTCCCCAACCCAAGGTCGTCAAGCTTCAAGACGAGTTTTGAGGGGATGATGGTGTTGAATGCCGAGCTGTAATCTATGAACAGCATTCTTACATATGTATTTCCTCTTTCCAGGTGGGTGAGGGCAATGTTAATGCACTTGTTACTGTGGCATTGTCTTTTAACAGAAACATGCACTTTGCAGAAAAATAAAAACATTTTAAAAATCTTGTATAAACAAACCTACAGTGAAACTATGAATCTCTACATACAGTTATTAGAAGTTTGAATAATTTTGTATTAGCAAAAAATAGAGTGATCACATGCTAATATGCAATACAGTTTAACACATTGAACACTAGCTTAATTTGTAATTCTCATGATGGTCAAAAGGAAAACGGCAGTATTGAGGAGTGATTGGTAAGAACTTTTCATAAAGGTTGTTTTATATTTGAGATCTGGTTTAGTCAACAACAACAACATTTATTTATATAGCACATTTTCATACAAAAAGTAGCTCAAAGTGCTTTACATAATGAAGAGAAGAAAAATAAAAGACAAAATAAGAAATTAAAATAAGACAACATTAGTTAACATAGAAAGGAGTAAGGTCCGATGGCCAGGGTGGACAGAAAAAACAAAAAAAAACTCCAGAAGGCTGGAGAAAAAAAAATCTGTAGGAGTTCCAGGCCACAAGACCACCCAGTCCCCTCTGGGCAGATTTGTGAGATCCAGAAAACCAAGAAAAAGTGATACGCTATTGTTATGGCCTCAATTTTTTTTTTTAATAAGTCAAGTCAATGTCAAAGCAAACTTTAGTGTCATCTCAACCACATACAAGTATACAGATAGACGTAATTACAAAGCTCAGAGTCCATAGTGTAACAACATGAAGTGCAAATAAAAAATTAAAACACAAACAAGACATTGTGCATAAATATAGTCAATAAATATGTAATATAATAAATACATAATAGATATAGATAGTACAGTACAGTATGAGGTAGTACAGAAATGGCAGCATGACTCAGTGTATGATAATAGTTGTTTAAGACGTGTAAACAATGACAGGTCAAAATGTTTCACAGCAGAAGGATATCAAAGAATGTCAAAGTGTGGTGTGCAAAATACTTAAAGGTCAGTATGAGTTTTTTAGTTGTTTTCTACATGCACACTAGTCTTTGCAGGAAAGTGGCTTGCATGTATAAAAGTTCTGTTTTTAGAGGTGGTTGAGGCAGTGTGGAAGATCCCAGGGGGCAGCATGGTGTTAAGGAGTCTGACAGCTTGGGGGTAAAAACTATCCTGCAGCCTGGCAGATCTGGCTCTGATGATGCAGTATATTCTCTTGGATGGCAGAAGTGTGAAAAGTCCATGTGAGGGGTGTAAGGGGTCCTGCACAATGCTGCAGGCCTTGCAGACACTGCGTTTGTAAAATATATCCTGTAGTGAAGGGAGAGGCACCCCAATAATGTTCTCTGCTGTCTTCACTGTCCTTTGCAGGTGCTTGTGGTCAGATATGTTGCAGTTGCCATACCAGACAGTGATGCAGCTGGTCAGAACACTCTCAATGGTGCCTTTGTAGAACATGGTGAGGATGAAAGGGGGAAGTGTAGTCTCTGCTGGGCTTTTTTGATTAGTGATGAGGTATATGCATCCACGTAAGTTCCTCAGTTATGTGCACACCGAGGAACTTGGTACTACTAACAGTCTCCACATCTGAACCGTTGATGCTGAGTGGGATGTGGGCAGGATGTGATTTTCTGAAGTCCACAATTATCGCTTTTGCTTTGTCGACATTGAGAGATAGATTGTTGTCTTCACACCATGTGGACAGCCGTTCCACCTCATCTCTGTATGCTGTTTCATCATCCCTGCTTATCAGTCCCAGCACCATCATATTGTAGCGGGGCCACATAGTGTTTAAATGTCAGTTCTGTGTGCGTCTCGTTTCATTGTCCCGTTTACTGTTTATGTGCATCAGTTAATGCCGTCCCCGAAAAAAGGGGGACGGATGATGGAAGGAGACCACAGCCGCCAACCTGGAAAACACCTGTTTACAATCATTCAATCCCAGCCGTCACAGGACTATATAAGCCATCAGGAGGAGAAGGAAAAGGAGGAGAGGAGAGGAGATTTTTCATTCACGACCACGAACCAACGGTACCAGTTATTGTCCACATCGCGCTTGCCAATCCAGTTTGTTTTTCCATCTGCCGGATTTATTTCACGGACCTCACCACGAAAGACCCCGGGGTAGGACTTAATCATCCACCATTCACACGAGGATTCACGGTGAGGCTGTTCCATTTTTTCCGGGGAGATTCAAACCACTCAATATCACTAATTCAGTCATCCGCTTTCAGGACATTTTCTTTATTACCGGACTCACGTACTCATTCATTTTCAGTTCATCAGTCATTGTCGTTTTCGTGTTGTGTGTTTATTTGTTACAGGGACAAGGGAGGGTTTTTGTTGTATATATTTATATATGTTTGGTGGTGTTTTGTTATTGCTGGGGTGGAGGGATATTTGTAATATTTATATGTTTCTATTTTTATATTTCATTTAATACATATAATCTGTTTAATTTTACATCCTGTTTTTGTGCTTATATTTTTCACCGTCGATTGTGGGGAAAAGTTCAAATGGTAAGAAGTACGGCTTGATAGTAGATTATTTCTCAGTAAATTATCCAGGCCACTGGTCTTGGAGGTGTAGCTGCCGGCTGGGTAAAAGGGGTCGGCCGTTACATAAAGTGGTGCCCTCTCTGAGGAATCTAAATAAATATCTATCGCTGTCTGCCTTTAAACAATTCCCCTATTAATATGTCTATAGTGCGTGCCGAGCAGGACGACACCATTGCTTCGCCGCGGTGTGATGATGGAGTAGCCGGGGCGCGGCACGTCACGGTCAGAGCGTGTTCAGCGGTGCAGGAGGTGGTGGATTCGTTGCAGTCGCTGTACCTCGAAGATCACCATGGACCTGAGGAGGAATGCCTGGAGGATGTCTCGCCTCCGTGGGAAGATCTGGCGCAACAACTGACCCGGCTGGATGAGAAAGTCCGCGAGGTTGCTGAAAGTGCGCTTGGGCGCGAAGATGCCTTGCGGGCTCGCATCAGCAGCTCCCAGGAGGAAGTAAAAGAATATCTTAGTGAGCAAGTTCAACTCCTGGGGCGGGAAATCGTGTTGTGCCTCCAGAGGCGAGATCAACGCTGGCAAGAAACTCTTCAGGGGGAGGTCCGAAGGAGTCTCCAGACGTTACGTCAGTCACCCCGTTATTTAACGCCGTACGGGTCTCGTGGGGGGGGTGAATACATCAATCGGCCCTCTGTTCCTGGGGTGCGCCTTTCCTTTCCCAAGTTGGGGGCCCCTTATAACATCGATGATGTCCTCAACTTTGTGGAAGAAGGAGAGGCGTACCTGGCTGTTAACCCTTTAACCCCAGAAGAGCTTATGGGGGTGATAGGGGCATCCCTCTCGGGGCCGGTGCGGAGCTGGTGGCTGACGGCAAAGAAGAACATTAAAGACTGGGGATCCTTTCGTCGATTTTTCCTCGCGGCTTTTCTTCCGGAAGACTATGAATCTGAACTGGAGGACAAGCTGCGATCCATGGTGCAACTGCCTTCGCAATCCATCCGGGACTTCGCCTATGAATATCGGGCTTTGTGTTTGAAGTGGCGGCCGGCTATGTCTGAAGAAGAGGTAGTCCGCCGCATTCTTAATGCCTGTAACCCGCGGTTAGCTGGGGGTCTCAGGGGGGTTGTGGGGTCGGTGGAAGACCTGGTGAAGGTGGGCTCACAAGTGGAACGGGACTGGGGAAACTCAAAAACGTACTGGAACAAGGTACAAGCCAGTACACGAGAAACCCAGCCCCTAAAACCCCAGCGAGCCAAACCTTGCCGGTCGGAAGCCGATCTCGCCATCATACAAGCGAGTACGTCCCTCCTGATCGTCCCAGTGAAGCTGCAGGGGTGGCAGGTAGATGCGGTGGTGGATACAGAGAGCCATCACACCTTAATCCGCTCAAGCATGTGGAAGAAGATTAGCCGACCGACAGACAACTTAACATCTGCCCCGTCTGTCCGATTTGTATTGGCAGATGGGAGTGAACACAGAGCCCTGGGCAAAGTCCCCTTGAGGTACAGTGTACTTTCCACCACCTGGGAGATGGATACGTATGTCCTGGATGACCGGCACCTGTCCGTCCCGTTACTCCTTGGGCTGGACTCTTTAACCACCATGAGGATGACCATCCATCTCAGTCCCAGGGGGTATACGGTGCCAGGGGAAGGGGTATGCGACTTCATTCATAAATCCAAAGAAGATCTGGGCTCGGAATTCATTGGCTTCTACGCGGCAGTGAGGAGTGACGTAAGCACCTCGGCGGCAGCCCCTGTGGAGGAACAGCCCGAAGAGGTAAGGCCGGTGCTGAAGAAGTGGGCCGAGGTGTGGACTGAGAAATTAGGAGTCGCCCGTGGAGTTACCCACGTGATCCACACCTCGGACGAAGTTCCAATAAGGCACCGAGCCTACCGTGTTTCTCCACTAAAGAAGGGCATAATTAAAGAACACCTTGATCGAATGCTCGCCGAGGGAATAATCGAACCATCTTCCTCCTCCTGGGCGTCCCCTGTGGTCCTCGTAAAGAAGACGGATGACACCTATCGTTTCTGCGTGGACTACAGGGGGGTTAACGGGAAGACGAGCCTGGACGCATATCCCATGCCCCTGGTTCATGAGATTCTGGAGTCACTGCATGGAGCTGCAGTTTTCAGCACACTAGACCTCCGCAGTGGCTATTGGCAGGTGCCGATGGACGAGGGGAGTAGGAAGAAGACGGCAGTCATCACCCCTGAAGGCTTGTTCCAGTTCACAGTCATGCCTTTTGGGCTTAAAAATACTGGGGCCACCTTCCAGCGGCTCATGGAGCAAGTCCTGAGGGGGTTGATAGGCAAGATCTGCTTTGTATACATCGATGACGTCATTATTTACTCCCCTTCTATTAAACAACATCTCCAGGACCTCGACACCATCTTCCAACGATTACATCAAGCGCACCTTATGCTGAACACGAAGAAGTGTACCTTCATTCAACCCCACATACGCTTCCTCGGGCACATTCTTTCATCTGAGGGGGTCGCTGTAGACCCCGAGAAGACCTTAGCCATCCGAGACTACCCCACGCCCACGGATTTGAAATCTTTGCAACGTTTCCTTGGGTTAGTGGGGTGGTATCACAAGTTCATTCCCCGGATGGCTGATATAGCGGCTCCCTTGAACAAACTAAGAAAAAAAGATGTCCCGTGGGAGTGGACAGCAGAGTGCCAGGACGCGGTCGAGCAACTAAAGAGCCACCTTCAAGAGCCGCCCGTTCTGGCCCAGCCAGATCCACAGCTCACTTTCCAGGTACAAACGGATGCCAGCAACCTGGGGCTTGGCGCCGTGCTCACT
Source organism: Erpetoichthys calabaricus (assembly GCF_900747795.2). Taxonomy (NCBI): domain Eukaryota; kingdom Metazoa; phylum Chordata; class Cladistia; order Polypteriformes; family Polypteridae; genus Erpetoichthys; species Erpetoichthys calabaricus. The sequence goes on along the minus strand of NC_041399.2, from coordinate 88,312,482 downwards.
CAGAAAATCCACCAGGCTGAACATGTCATCGCTTACGCCTCTCGAGCCTTGCACGGCGCCGAGCTCAATTATTCGACAGCCGAAAAAGAGTGTTTGGCTGTCGTGTGGGCTGTGGAAAAATGGAGACACTATCTGGAGGGGGTTGAATTTGAAGTGTACACCGACCATCACGCTCTGACCTGGGTATTTAATCACCCGAAGACCTCCTCCCGTCTAACCAGGTGGGTGTTACGCCTCCAGAACTTCACTTTCAAGGTGACCTATCGGAAGGGCTGTGGCAATATTGTGCCTGATGCTCTGTCCAGGGTGTCGGAGCCACCGGGGATGGTGTGTTTGGCAGAGGCAAAGAAAATGATCCTCCCTCTGCCAAGAAGCCTGGAAGACCTGGCTCAAGCACAAGCCACCAGTCCATTCTGCCAGAGCATCAGGGAGGGACTGGAACAGCAGCGTACCGACCGGGTACACTTCGTGGACCTCCAGGGGGTTCTGTACAGGACCACTCCATCCTCCCTTGGGGGTCTGCAACACCAACTAGTCGTCCCGGAAGGGCTCATCCCCGACTTTTTAAATAACTATCACGACAGTCCTTTAGGTGGTCACCTTGGAAGGACAAAGACTTTATTAAAGATCCTGGGGGTTGCGTGGTGGCCGTCTGTCCGGAAAGACGTTTGCCACCACGTGAAGAAGTGCATCACCTGCCAGCAGCTCAAAAACCCACCTGGTAAACCGGCAGGATTTCTGCAATCGACAATCGCGGATGGACCGGGGGAGACTTTGGGAGTCGACCTGATGGGGCCTTTTCCTGTTACCAGCTCGAGGAAGACCGTCCTGATGGTGGTGATTGATTATTTTTCAAAGTGGGTGGAGCTGTTTGCATTAACAGACGCAAAAACTAATAAGATCTGCTCCACCCTGAAGAACGAAATCTTCACCCGCTGGGGGGTGCCGAAGAACATCATCTCAGACCGGGGTCCGCAGTTCACGAGCTCTCTCTTAGATGAACTTTATACAGCCTGGGGAGTGAAGAAAAACCTGACAACAGCTTACCATCCCCAGGCTAACATGACAGAGTGAGTGAACCGGACCCTGAAGAACATGATCGCCTCCTATGTGGGTGAACGCCATCAGGACTGGGATAAATGGCTCCCCGAGCTCCGGTTTGCCCTGAACACCGCTGTGCATGAGGCCACAGGTGAGACGCCTGCTTTGGTTGCGCTGGGCAGACAGCTAAAGGGCCCGCTTGACCGACTCCTTCCCAGAGCCCCTAATCCAGAAACCACCACTTACAATAACTTATTCAAAATTGAGGAATTACGCCGGAGAATCCAACAGAGGTTGGTGAGTTCGACATCCAGACATGCCAAGTTATATAATGCCCGGCGTAAGGAAGCGCACTTTCAGCCGGGTGACTTGGTCTGGATTAGAGCTCACCATCTCTCGGATGCCAGCAAAAGGTTCTCCGCCAAGCTAGCGCCTAAATGGTTAGGTCCGGCCAAAATCATTTCTCAAACAGGTCCCGTTAATTTCCAGTTTCAAAGGGGTATCGGCACAATCCATGTGGCCAATCTCAAGCCGTACTTCGGCCCTCCCTTGTCCAAGGTTGGGGGGGGGGAATGTAGCGGGGCCACATAGTGTTTAAATGTCAGTTCTGTGTGCGTCTCGTTTCATTGTCCCGTTTACTGTTTATGTGCATCAGTTAATGCCGTTCCCGAAAAAAGGGGGACGGATGATGGAAGGAGACCACAGCCGCCAACCTGGAAAACACCTGTTTACAATCATTCAATCCCAGCCGTCACAGGACTATATAAGCCATCAGGAGGAGAAGGAAAAGGAGGAGAGGAGAGGAGATTTTTTCATTCACGACCACGAACCAACGGTACCAGTTATTGTCCACATCGCGCTTGCCAATCCAGTTTGTTTTTCCATCTGCCGGATTTATTTCATGGACCTCACCACGAAAGACCCCGGGGTAGGACTTAATCATCCACCATTCACACGAGGATTCACGGTGAGGCTGTTCCATTTTTTCCGGGGAGATTCAAACCACTCAATATCACTAATTCAGTCATCCGCTTTCAGGACATTTTCTTTATTACCGGACTCACGTACTCATTCATTTTCAGTTCATCAGTCATTGTCGTTTTCGTGTTGTGTGTTTATTTGTTACAGGGACAAGGGAGGGTTTTTGTTGTATATATTTATATATGTTTGGTGGTGTTTTGTTATTGCTGGGGTGGAGGGATATTTGTAATATTTATATGTTTCTATTTTTATATTTCATTTAATACATATAATCTGTTTAATTTTACATCCTGTTTTTGTGCTTATATTTTTCACCGTCGATTGTGGGGAAAAGTTCAAATGGTAAGAAGTACGGCTTGATAGTAGATTATTTCTCAGTAAATTATCCAGGCCACTGGTCTTGGAGGTGTAGCTGCCGGCTGGGTAAAAGGGGTCGGCCGTTACAATATCATCTGCAAACTTGATGATGTGGTTGGTGTTGTGCGTGGCTGTGCAGTCGTGAGTCAGCAGGGCAGTGGACTAAGCACGCAGCCCTGCGGCGCTCCAGTGATCAGTGTGACGATGCTGGAAGTATTGCAGCCCATCCAAACTGACTGAATAAAAGTTCAATATCTTGTTAATTAACATACTTCCATCACTAATGTCTTTAAATATGTATTTAACACTAGAATTACCAGAGCCTACGAAAAAATTTGTAGATCCGTCCCACCTTAAATCGCTTCTTAAATCCGTTCGCACCTCTCCGCCAGCGTCCTTTGTCCTCTAAATGTGCTGCAAACAGCTGACTATTCCATCCCCCCACCGACTTAGAATGTGCACGAACTTCTCCCATCTCATGCCTTGATTGATTATCTGGGAGTGAAGTGGAGTTTTAGAGTGGAAATAATAGATTGTTATTTGGAACACACGCATTTCATGTGTGTTCCGTTTTCTACAGTAATCTGTGTAAACACATTTTTAAAACAGAAACGAAATGTAAGCATAAACTATATAGTGTATGAAGCCTGAAGTTCAAATATCAAAAAAACACTTTCACGAAAGGTACAAATATAACAGAACAAGTGCGCTTTTTTTCAGAAATATAACTGCAGAAAAAAAAAAAGCCGCCTTAGTGTGCGACATTGACACTCATTTACTATGATGGCCCTGTGGCGCAATAGTATCAGTTGCTGACTGGGAATCAAAAGGTCACAAGTTCAATCCTACTCGATTCCCATTTGAGAAGAGAACTGCTCTTATTTTTACTATTTTAGAATAAAAAGATACATTTGATTTCAGTCTGCAACAGCCGGTGTAATTTATGATATTTGTAAAGGTTAGCTTTGTTTTTGTTTTGTTTTTTTATTCACTTTTCTCTCAGTCACGTTCAGGATCCTTCCCTACCCTGTCTGACACTGCTGTTTTCACATAAAGACGCACTATAGCTCTGCAATGTATCACGATACATACGACCGCATGTTTTTTTTCCCCAAATCTTGCCAGTCCCCACATGTTGCTGTATGCTGTTTCTTTTGTACTCCAGGACATGCAGAGGAAAGCATAGTAAAGAGCAGTAACTTCAGCGCTATATGCAATCATCAGACACTCCCCATCTGACACTGCTGTTTTCACATAAAGACACGCTGTAGCTCACCCAAGGAGCACCCTTCCTACATTTACGACATGTGTACTTGTGTTGCAGTGTACACACCTCTCTGTGCTATGGTTCCTATTACACTGACCAAGCACCTGTAATTTGCAGCTCTATTCATTATCTCAAAACAAATATATGTGACGTTTTGAAGAAATCATTTTATGACGCGAATAGTACCAATCAGAAAACATCGTCGAAGTAATGCAATATTATTTGAAAGTCACTCCCTGATCAGGGGGTTCAGTCACTCCCAGATAATCAAACAAGGTATGAGCTGGGAAAACTTAGTGAACGTTTTGCGATGGTGGGGGATGGAATAGCCGGCTTTTTGCTGCTCGTCTTAATCGGCACATTTAGAAGACAAAAGAGAAGTAAGAACGGTTTTAACGTGGGCCGGATCTACAAGTTTTTTTCGTAGACTCTGGTAATTCTAGTGTTAATGTTTGTTGTTAGCTTAGACCAGCGTTTCTCAACCTTTAAGTATCTGCGACCCAAGTTTTCATAACAGTTTTAATCGCGCCCCCCTAACATTTTTTTGAAAGGAGCCCACTAATACCAATTTGTTCTTTTTTAATTAATGATATATCATAGATGCATATTGTATTATACCTACTTAACTTTTATTGACATTTTCCTAACTCTATATTTATTTTTCTAGTATCAGAATGTAGTTTAAGTTAATTTGTTTTGGTTTCAATAGATGTATTTTTCATATTATCGATTCTTGTTTTCTTTTTTTCACATCTTCGCGACCCCCTTTTTGTTACTTCATGCCCACCCCACAGTTTAAGAACCACTGGCTTAGACATAGGTGTTTTCCAGTTTTGATTTTTTTCTTATTTTACCTAATTTGGCATTTAGTTTGGATATACAGTATTGATGCAGTATTATTAAGCATCTGTGTTTTCTGAACTCCTATATGCCCTCTAAGGGTAAAACAAGTTAAGGTATAATATAAATATAGATATAATATATATCTCTATATATTGTCACACACGTGCACATGGGAGGCAGCTAAAAGGCTCAAAAGGATGTAATTTCACGGCTGACCAGGGGATGGCAGAGTGCACTGATCCTTACTCTTTATCATCAGCAGACCGAACATGGGAAGTTTCGCCTGGGTCTCATGGTATCACTTCCTGTTTCGGCCCCGATTACGGCACTTTCTGTTCTGGCCCGATGATGTCATTTCAGGTTCCAGGCCCGATTGTGTCACTTTGGTTCCGACCCTGATGACGTCACTTCCCCTGCCTGACTTTAAAGCTGCCAAGTTTGCCTATCTGTTTGTTCTTGTTCTGGATTAAAGTCTGTAAACTTTGAACCACAACCTTTACTTTTGGCAGCCAATTTCAAGTATATGGGTGGCTGCCCCAAAACTTCTTTCTGTGTTCATTTAAATCCTTTCACAATATATAAAATCCAATGTATGTCTGTCTGTCTATCCACTTTTCACAACTACTTTCTCGCCACGTGTTGGAGCATACCTTGCCTCTGCTTAGCTAGCGATACCTGTTGGTTCAGCAGACATTATCATCTAGAGATTGTTAAAGAGTAATGTTGGACAGTTTTGAGAGAGACCTCTCATCTACATGTGTTTTAGAGGGTAGCTGCTCATTGGCAGAGATATCACAGCCATATGGCAGACATGATTGTACTGAACATGGTGAATTGCTTGTTGGAAAGGTAACTGGCAGAACCCTCACTTTTTCATATGTCCTGTACTAATCATTGTAGCAGCAACCATGTCATTACATGTGCCAGGTGATTGTGGCTACCTGTTCATATGTTGGTGCCCTATGCTTCCTTCTGTCTCAAGGTGCAGAGAAAAGGCACTGTAATGCTGCTAATTATCTTATGGTCTCAGTTGAAATGCGCAACCAGACACTCTGGAATGCAGGTGGCGGGGATGGGAGGGTGCTCTAGTGGCCAATGCAGCATTAAGATTGGATACCATGTATGTATGAGGTTGATTAACATGCTGAATATATGGATGTTTCTGGGTGATGTTTGAGGTGTGTTCATATTTTCAAGGTGATTGCGATTTAAAAAGGGAAAATTGCATAGCAATGTGCATAAGGCTTTATAAATCTGTGTTTTTTTTGGCATACACATTTTCCTGTTTTTTCACATATTTTCCAGTTCGAATCCATTCAGTGTTTTAAAAATGAGGCCTCTGCTGTGGTAGCTTGTCTCAGGTTTTGAAGTATGTATTACTGAGTTAAAATGCAATGAGAAGTCAAGCAAAATAACACCTTTTATTGGCTAACTAAAAAGATTACAATATGCAAGTTTTCGAGGCAGCTCAGGCCCCTTCATTAGGTAAGATAGGTTAAAATGTAAAACATCTAACCTGGTTTAGAATCATATATTTTCTAACTCTGAATCAACCAGTATATTAAAAATATAGCTACAAAATGCACTGTCTAGTGAAACTGTATGTACCTTAAAGCAGCATGTCTCTCCATTTCACTGACTCAACTTTACAGTTTTTCTTGGGTATTTTTACAGCTGGTACATTTGGAAGATGAACCTTACAAAAGATGGCCGGATGTCCTAAAGGTCCGTTGATCTTAATTTGCTTTGTCTCTCTTCATTGTAAAAACAGCCGCTGTATCCTCAGATCTTTTTTTTTATTCAAAATATATTATTTGAATAGTAGCAAACATTTTTTCCATAAAGTGTTACATTCTCTTTTTTATTTTATGCATGTAAACATTATCAGATATCCTGCATATCTCTTTCTTTTTTCCAGCATCACCAACCCGAGTAAAGTGTGACCTTAACTAACCCTAGCTGTCTTTCTCCCTTGAAATGGTGGATTAATATGAGTGTTGTAGAGAAACAAGTTTTTATCAGACATAGTGTCTGGAATGTTAAAACTTGTTTTCAATTTTAGTACCAAAGGAATAAAATATATTCTGGTCTTTTTTGTGTTGCACCAATACTGTAGTTGTCTCCTGTTTAGTTAGTGATGCTTCCAGGCTAGGAAAATGAATGGTAGTTTGAAAAAAAATTAAAAATCTTATGTTTGAATCTGGATATTTGTGTCTATGTAATGAATGCTATTTTTGTATTATGCATTTTTACAGGTAGAGGTGTACTATATAAAAGTAAAAGGAAATGAGTTGCTTTGTTATCACTAACAAGTAACATCAATCTCAAATAAGACTTGCATTCTGAACAGGAAGAGACTGATGCTGAAATAAAGACGTTTATCGCTCACATTACAAAGGATGAGTATTAGCTCATAGGGAGCTAATGTGTTTACTAATGTGTCAATGATTTCTTAAAACTGGTTATGATTGTTTAGTCTTTTGTCCCTTACTGTTGTATTTTTGAGGATTTCTGAGAGAACAATAAAGAAAAGCTATCACAAAAGAAAATTGAGTGGACAGCAGTGCGCATAAAGACTTATATGGAAGGTAAATATTTATGTGGTAAAGTCAATCACAAGTTCAGTATTAAGCCATATACAATAGGAGCAGCACAAGACAGTGTGAAATAGGATCATAGTCAGTAATGTTTTAATAATAACAAAAAAAACACAGATAACCAATAAAGAATATGTAAAAATGATACTAGTTCTGCTAATGCTTCACATAAAATTCCTTGATGATAATTAAAGGATAAGCACTTTTGGCAACAGGTATTATTAACATGTGGTAAATAACATTTTGTTTTATCTTATACAGTATACACACTTAGAACTTTAACACTTTTCAACTGTGGAGTGCTTTGGTCATTACTTAAGTACAGTCTTTCATGCTGCTGAAGGATATTGAGTAACGTTCAGGTAACTCAATAAAAAGCTTCTTGCTGCTATAATGTGCTAACTATTATAGGAGACCAAAGGATATGGCAATTCTAACCTGACTGTTTATTTATCCATGATTGGGTTTTCTTTCATCACCATGTGAAATTATAATTTTTATAAAACATTTCATTGTTATTCCCATCATGGCAGCAGCCTCTGCTGTGCGTAAAGACTGCATTCCTTAGGCATGCTGTTTATGATATTCCTACATTTAAATATTAATGGACAGAAAACAATATTACTGAACGGTATATGAGGACCCTTTTTTATAATAAACGAAGTAGACTTGCTGTGATAACATCAGAAAAGTACTGCTCTGAGAGTAACCTTACAGTATTCATTTAAGTTAATAATGTTAGCCTACAATCTCTGTTCAGCCTCTAGCGGTTTTAGTCTTCACACTGTTTTTTCTATTATAATAATGGTTTTAAACATGTACTGTAGTTAGCTTCTAGAAAGCAGTAGTATTTACACTCTTCGTATTTTCACTATCCCAGCAAAATACTGTTAAATATATTGCAATATTTTGTAAATAGCTGAAAATTAATGAGAAAGCCTTTTTATAGAATAGCTTGAAATGAAATACTGTAAAGCTTTCAGCTATGAAATATTTAAGTAAATTAAAAACAAAAGTATATTAACTGATAAAACATCAAAAATGTTTACAATACAAAGCTCCAGCTTAAACACCAAGCTGCTACTTTTTTATAAGACAATAAATGAATATGATTTTAATGCCAAGGCAATTACAAAATAAATATACTACTTGTGCTTTGATTTATTTTTTACTGTAATATAAAGGTCTATTTTAATTAGAGAATGGAATAATGCAGTCAAAAATACATTAGTGGCAGTCAAGTGTCCTGATATAATCGCTCACATTTTTATTCACTTCACCCAGGTCTGGCTTCACAGGCCAGGACTCACCACCAAAGGCAGCCTAGGCCTAAAATCAAATAGCAGGCTTCTGGCCTGCACAGGCCCAAAAATGGTGCTAAGGCTTTTACATGGCAAAAATCTCCAAATATCCCAAAACAGAGGAGAAGAAACCATTAAAAATCTCTGGTTCAGGACAGACCAATCAAAGTTTCTTAAAAAAAACAAGATTTATTCAAAAATAGGACACTAAAAGCAAGCCAGGTTAAAAGGAGTAAAAAGAGGTTTTACTTAAGAGGCTAAAATCAAATCCGATAATTCATAACCAAAAACAGTACCTAATGAAAGCAGGGGTCTAAACCAGGGTATTCATACAGAACAAGAATTTAAAAATTCAAATGAGGAATCCAAAAAATGGCAAAGCTGCACTGTTACTGCAGCCTCCCATTTAAGTACTTGCTGGGGCAAGTTTCACCGTGGCATAGGTACTGTATAAAGGAGAAGGGGCAGATAAAAAAACACTAACAAGATAATACAACAGCAATAGTCAAACCTGACTGAATCATAAGAAAAGGTTGGACCTACAATTGGAATTTAATCTTACTACAAAAGAAATACCTGTAGAACATCTTATTTTCTCTATGTGTCCTGCACTAATGTGAGCTAGTTTGAATGTAGAACCAGACAGCATATCCAGAATATATCAAAAAACCTCAAAGTACTTACCGTTTAATGATCTGAGGTAATGACAGCCATTCCTAAAGTATATTCTAGTATAATTTGCACTAAGCATGTAATAATTGAACTAAATATTTTGTATTGTTCACATATATCTACTCTAAATTTATCTAAAATATACCAAGGGCAAGACCCAACATGTGAGAAATGTCATCACGTGCTTGTATCATTAAGACATGTTTTGGGAATGTCCTACACTTAAAGAGTTTTCCATATCTGTGATCGCTATGAATTTTAAATCACTCCTAACCCCTTAACAGCAATTTTTGGAGTAACGCCAGTTGGTAGAAAAGTGTGCTATGAACAAAATATCCTATACCACATGTGGAAGAATACTTTTAGGGTAATAGCATTCATTTTAAAGAAATAGCATAAAGGGTTCATAATTGTCAAAAACCTGTTCAGGCATATCATTAAACCAGATAATGGCCATGTGAACAACAGAGACAAAGATGTAATATGCAAAATGTACTAAAAGATGACTAAGAGATGACTAAGAAGTCTGCAGATGTCTTGTGAACAACAAGATTGGACAGTGGTTATATACACAGAAATGTCCAGGGTGATGGCTCAACCCAAAAATGGTAAGAAAACCAGAATATAATATAATAGACTTTTATTTTATATAAACAATTTGGATGTAAACCAACAAACCAACTAGAATAAATGTATGCATTGATTGACACTGTATGTAAATTCAATTCTTTATAAAATATACCTACACCTTTAATATTTGACAAAGGTGGCAAAAACAATGGGAGGAAGAAAGTAAGGGACGATATTCTTCAGGGACGACGGTATTACAGAGTTCAGAGGAAAGTGGGAGAAAATGAGATGTACAGGGAGAAAGAGAAATTATGAACGACTGATAACAAAACTCAAATGTGGACACACTGGTCTAAACAGTTCACTTATAGGATAGGGAAACAGTTTTATCAGATTTGTCTTGTTAGAGGATAAGTTTCTTTCTTTAATTAAGATGTCGATTTCTACCACACACACTAATTATTTTGCTCACCTGGAAAAAAATCCCAATCCACCTTCTGTAACTCAGTGGGAAGTTAATATTTTATATATATTATCTTAAACTGGAAAAAATCCAATTGCCTTTATGAGTATCTCTTTGATTTTTTTAAGAATTTGGCATGAGCTCATTACTGCAGTTCTAAAATAAGCATCAAGGCATGTGTTGTGTTGAACCTGTCCTTAACCTGTCCTAAACCTTAACAGTTTCAAATCATTCAGAAAATTTTCAGGATTTTCACAGGAACTGATACTTTATTATTAAGATGCCACTCAATTGATTTAAAAATATAACCATGACCTTCCTAATGTTACAAATGGCAATTATTGTTTGAAATGACTAATTGATACTTTATTATTGAAATATGACTGCAAAATCCCTTTTTCAGCAGCCATTACTCCACTGTCCAAGTGGTAAACTTTCATAGTTCATCCTTAACTAATGATGTCTAAATCCTTGTAATTGTGTTAGCATAGCTGAAACCTGTTATTCTATTCAGTATATCAAGTAAGTCATCTGTCCTTAAGATGCAAGATACTGACGTTCCTAAAGTTCAGAAACTGCTTTCTCAAGAAACCTGCCAGTCCATTCTTGTTGTTTAGAGACATGAAGGTTAATCCATGTGGCTGACTGCCAAGAACATGAAAATTTCATACAAAGGTGTCCACTTGTGTCTTTGGTGGTGACAACTAATTTGTGAAGCCAGACCCGAGATTCATGGATTGTGTTTGGAACATATTATTATCCTTGCTATGTTGTTTTCATTGTATTGGGTTGTTTTATTAAGTTCTGGTCCTTAAATAAAAGAATTAAATATGAAATTGTATATGCATTAAGGAATGCAAAAAAAAATCTTGTAAACATTAGCATTTATATTATTTTGGTGATTTATACATTTAAAGGAATAGTTCACCCTTTTTAATCCCAATGTCTTTCAACTGTTGCTTGTGCAAAAACACATACTTTATTAAAATCAAGCTGTCTCCCCACTCCTTACTGAAACCCTTTCAATGAGAAATTATCATTGCATACATTATAAATACACTCTGCTCCTTCCTGTGGCTATAATAATCTTTGAAAATACAGCATTGGCATGCTGTGAGCATGGAAAAAAGATGTGATAAACACTTGCTGGCAAAAGTGGGTATAATTTTTTTTAACTGTTGACATTTAAAAAAGATTTCTATGTAATGTAATGCCACCTTTTGATATGCTGCCAATAGCACGGTAGAATAATTGCATTTTAGCTCATATTGTATCACTTTAAAAATGAACTTTCTGAGGGAAAATCAAGATTTTTAAAATCGAATTAACAATGTGTAATTAATGTGTTTACGAGAATAAATAGATTTATCAAAAGCTCAAGTGTTCTACAGTACAGTGACTTCATATATCAGGAGGAGAACTTACATTTTTAAAGTAAATATACTTAGGTGGATGAATATGTAGATAATGCTAAAAAGAAAAATGCAAAAATAATAGGTCTATGGTGCACTTTCCCTCTTTTGTGTCAAAAAGAGGAGCAAGATATGCTCTTTTATTCTCTCACTCATCATGTGTATCGTCTTTTATGTAGATCGTTCCTGGTTAATGCTGATGTGATACATTTGCTCCACTGTTGCCCAATCTTATTCACCATTTGTTTCTTCTCTTGTGTAGATCTTGTATGGTTAGCAGTAATTTTTTATATGTTAGAAGTTTTTACTATGCTGTATCTTCATACACTATTACTGTGAAAGGAAAATCTATTAACCCTGGAGCTGTGTCAGAGGCTGCATTATACTTACTACAAGGTCGTGTAGCTTTCTGCTTCTGCCATTAACTACAGCCACAAGTCCGGCAAATGTTTAACAGATAACAGAGAAGGAAATCTATTACGCTACATCATCAGTTCTCCCATCAGCTTCTAAAATAATTAGTCATGTTCATGGCAATACAAAAATGAATAGGCCTTATGGTAATAGCTGGAAGACTCGAACATAAATGAACTACTGTTGATTGAAATATGTTATAAGACATGGCTTTTAGCCTTGATGGTAAGATCAGAACTGCCCCTACTGAAGATAGAGTGACTCCTAAGAAGTAGTTGAAAGTGAACCATGTCTCATTCACCAATTCAGAATTAAAAATGTGAAGGCAACTAATGAATTTGTATCTATTTATGAAAAGACTGCAAAAGTGTTCAAGGGGCATCTTCAGAAAACCTTTGAAGAAAAGAGCTATTGTTGTGGTGTGTTAAAAATTCTCTGGAATGATTCCCAGTGGAACAAACATTTCAAAAGCAAAAAAGACAAATGCCTAGCTTCAAAAATGTGAATGATTTTGTCCATCTGCTCTTTTACTACAGTGAGGCTAGGACTAGAATTAAACCTGGCTTACTATAAAATACTACTAACTCATGTCATCTGAAAGGAAATACACAAGAATCTGCTTCCTGTGTATTGTTGAAAGTCTAGCAAGAAGGTTTGGTTGATAGCGGCCATATTTCTGGAATGGTTCCATAACTGGTAAAACGTTTAGAGGATGAGGAAGATGTTGAATAACAGAAAAAGGAAGACAGAATCATATTTACTGAGGATTTTCAAACAGCAAACATATGATGTACCTGACATCAGATTGTGATCCCTCTGTGGATTGCAGCCTGAAAACTGTATGTAGGATTAGCACTATTTTGAACTGATATAAAACATGGTAAGAGCCTTACCATTTTTCAGAATAGCTGTCATGAATTGGGAGTATCAATGCAAAATAATATGAGGCCACTGGTAGAAGCTCAAAAGAACAAAAAAGAGGCACACTGCATTTGCCAAAAAGAAAATCCTAAGCCAACAAAGTCCCAATACGAAATCCAAAAATAAGTATTCTTTTACACAGTGGAAGAAAAAGAAAAGAAAAAACAACAAAAAAAATCCACAAAATCTAAGACAGAAAACACAAAACCTTTAACGAATGATGCATGGCTCATAGGCCTACCTGGCCTACTTTTATAGCCAGAGCCCAAGAGTGGTGATGTCAGGGTAGCCCCAGCTCTTGGGAGGATCATCACAAAGAACATGGAACTTAATTCATTTAAAGAGACAGAACATAATTGTAAACACTTAAAATTCATATAAATAAAGCACATATTCAAAAACAACAAAGACATCACTGAATTACATATTTATACATTAATAAAGAACAATTACGTATCATTAACAGACAAGGCATCAAACTTGTGCACTGATTGTGAGTTTTACTGCAAATTACATTACAGTACCCTGTATACAGGTGCAGTATGTTGCATTTGAAGCCACTAATGCCTTGAGATATACATTGTCCCACATGCATGTCAGTGGGTCACCTTCCAGGCTTAGCTGAGGTATGCAGTACCAACCCAACAAGAGTGGAAGTGCTGTTAGTTCACAGAGTTACCGTTTCTGCCACCACAGCTCTGGGAAAATGCCCATGGAGGGCAAATGACTGTGCCCCTTCCAGGCCAGATCCTATTATCACCAGAGGGAGATGTATCACTTTCAATCAAGTTAACCTAAAAAACAGAGCTCCACAAAAAGCAAGGACCCTCTTAAACATGCAGCAACATTATTAGAGAGAGGTCATCATGCATTAATTTTATCTTCTGTTAAAAGAATTCAACAGGACAACCTAGTTGGTGTCCCTACATTTCGTCCTTGAACCTGGGTTTCACTACCATTCGATTACAACTTACGTTACAAATTGCTCGGTAAATGCAAAACCAAGTTGTACTTTAGGAGCAGTGTAAAAGAGTGTATATGTCATTTTCCATTACTTGCATTGTCCAGGCACATTATATCTATTGTGCATTTGCATCGAAGATTCACCTCTCCCCCACATTCATTGGTCAAGGATCCTTAATGCTTTATATTAGCCTCTTTCTTTGTTGCAAATGTGGGGATTTGTACTATTTTATTTAGTAGTGTATTATTTATTAATATTATAACTTCTGCAGGTGATAAGAATTTTTTTAATATAGTTCTACTCATACTGCTCTTAGCCACATTCAGCTTCAAAAGTATCAGAATATACGGTACATAAAACTGCTAAGTGTATTTACAATGTTTGTAATTTTTGGTAACATGTTTCTCCCATATTTCTATTTTCTCTGCCAAATCTCTCAATAATGATGTGATTTTTATTTCTGACCATGCACTACTTACTGTGGAAATTAGAATATCAGGAACTATTTATTTAAGTTGCAGTTGGCAACTTAACCCATCATTATTAGCAAATGAAGGTTTTATTAAATTTATCTCCAAACACATATTGATAATTTTTGTTGAAATTAATGCACATATCACCAGAGATACCTGCCAGAAACTCTCTACGAGACACTTAAAGCATATCAGAAAGGACAAATAATTTTCTACATCTGATGCAAAAATAAATTGCAAACCAGAAAGGTAACAGAATTAATCAGCCTTATCCCCATTTTTGATGATGAATATGTAAGATTATCAACCTCTGGGCTCTATGAAAAGCAAATGGCTTTCCAAATAGAATTCAGCTTACTGAAAACAAGTGAAACATTGAAACTATTACTTATATCACATCATTCATATTATGAAGAAATGATCATTAACACTAGTAGTTCACTTAAAACATAAAAAAATAGTCTGGAACTTTGTGTTGCTGAAATATGCAATGTAGTGTGGACCAAAATGACTGAAAGAAATAATTCACATATTTATGGAATACAGTTCTTGTAATCACAAATTAACAAACAGAGTATACCTTTAATGCTACTTGAGGTCCTGGGTGCTGTTTAATCTCTATAATGTTGAAAGCTGCAGGTCCAAATACATATTCAGCAGAATTAAATAAAATGTTACCTTTTAAATTGGGGCTGTTATTGCTAGAAATATTAATGGAGGCTATAAAAGAAGTGCTTCTACCTAACATATGCTGGAAAAATAAAAACCTTTTAGAATGTGGATTTTTCAAGCCAATTTTTGTTTTGAAAAATAAAGTTAATATTCTGGCTAAAATTATTATCTATGTGAAGTGCTACCTTTAAATATCCCACAAGATTTCAATAAATTTGTTAAAGATCATTACTATTAAATCGTCAATTTATGCGCAAAATAATATATATCCCAGCAGGAACAGAGCTTCCATAGTTCTTCCTATCTTTTTAAGCAGGAAAAGCCTTTGATAGAGTTGAATAGAATCACTTATTCCATGCATTGCATAACTTGGATTAAGATACTATAACCATTCCATAATCTATGGTTTGAGCAAATAAAATACATTTTGATCATGGAAACACACAGCAGTGTCCACTGTCAACCTTTTTATTTATAGCCAAACCATTCACCATCTACTTGTGTAAGCAACCACAGATTCTGAAAATTATAACGCAAGGGCCTGTGCTTTCCACAAAAGACTCACTGTCATCACTTTTAAATGAACTGCATTCATTGGAGGAGGTCAATAACATCTTGCGGTAGTGGCTTAATTTTAATAGGAATATATTATTTCCTATGGACAACTTCAGCTTAAATGTGATTTGTTTGATTTAACTCTCACAACCGTTCGCATCCATACAAACAAGTCATAATTACATAGCACTTTAAAGACCTATTGAAAATCAATTTTTGTGATTTGATGGAAAGTGTTAAAAAAAATGTTAGGTAATGGTGGAGTCTTTATCTTGCATTATCTGGTAAAATTAACATTGTTAAATTGTATATCCTCCCACTTTTTTATTTTTTAAGTAAATTACAGTATATGTTATCAAATTATTGTTAACAAAAAAATCACTTGGAACATAATGAGGTTACAGGAAAAAAAAATCTAAAGCAGTGGAGGGGTGCATTGTCCATCCATCCATCCATCCATTGTCTCCCGCTTATCCGAGGTCGGGTCGCGGGGGCAGCAGCTTGAGCAGAGATGCCCAGACTTCCCTCTCCCCAGCCACTTCTTCTAGCTCTTCCGGGAGAATCCCAAGGCGTTCCCAGGCCAGTCGAGAGACATAGTCCCTCCAGCGTGTCCTGGGTCTTCCCCGGGGCCTCCTCCCGGTTGGACGTGCCCGGAACACCTCACCAGGGAGGCGTCCAGGAGGCATCCTGATCAGATGCCCGAGCCACCTCATCTGACTCCTCTCGATGCGGAGGAGCAGCGGCTCTACTCTGAGCCCCTCCCGGATGACTGAGCTTCTCACCCTATCTTTAAGGGAAAGCCCAGACACCCTGCGGAGGAAACTCATTTCAGCCGCTTGTATTCGCGATCTCGTTCTTTCGGTCACTACCCATAGCTCATGACCATAGGTGAGGGTAGGAACATAGATCGACTGGTAAATTGAGAGCTTCGCCTTGCGGCTCAGCTCCTTTTTCACCACGACAGACCGATGCAGCGCCCGCATTACTACGGATGCCGCACCGATCCGCCTGTCGATCTCACGCTCCATTCTTCCCTCACTCGTGAACAAGACCCCGAGATACTTGAACTCCTCCACTTGGGGCAGGATCTCGCTACCAACCCTGAGAGGGCACTCCACCCTTTTCCAGCTGAGGACCATGGTCTCGGATTTGGAGGTGCTGATTCTCATCCCAGCTGCTTCACACTCGGCTGCGAACCGATCCAGAGAGAGCTGAAGATCACGGCCTGATGAAGCAAACAGGACAACATCATCTGCAAAAAGCAGTGACTCAATCCTGAGCCCACCAAACCGGACCCCCTCAACGCCCTGGCTGCGCCTAGAAATTCTGTCCATAAAAGTTATGAACAGAATAGGTGACAAAGGGCAGCCCTGGCGGAGTCCAACTCTCACTGGAAACGGGTTCGACTTACTGCCGGCAATGCGGACCAAGCTCTGGCACCGATCGTACAGGGACCGAACAGCCCTTATCAGGGGGGCTGGTACCCCATACTCTCGGAGTACCCCCCACAGGATTCCCCGAGGGACACGGTCGAATGCCTTTTCCAAGTCCACAAAACACATGTAGACTGGTTGGGCAAACTCCCATGCACCCTCCAGGACCCTGCTAAGGGTATAGAGCTGGTCCACTGTTCCGCGACCAGGACGAAAACCACACTGTTCCTCCTGAATCCGAGGCTCGATTATCCGACGGACCCTCCTCTCCAGGACCCCTGAATAGACTTTTCCAGGGAGGCTGAGGAGTGTGATCCCTCTGTAGTTGGAATACACCCTCCGATCCCCCTTCTTAAAGAGGGGGACCACCACCCCGGTCTGCCAATCCAGAGGCACTGTCCCTGATGTCCATGCGATGTTGCAGAGGCGTGTCAGCCAAGACAGTCCTACAACATCCAGAGCCTTGAGGAACTCCGGGCGTATCTCATCCACCCCCGGGGCCCTGCCACCAAGGAGTTTTTTGACCACCTCGGTGACCTCAGTCCCAGAGATGGGGGAGCCCACCTCTGAGTCCCCAGGCTCTGCTTCCTCATTGGAAGGCATGTTAATGGGATTGAGGAGGTCTTCGAAGTACTCCCCCCACCGACCCACAACGTCCCGAGTCGAGGTCAGCAGCGCACCATCCCCACCATATACAGTGTTGACACTGCACTGCTTCCCCTTCCTGAGACGCCAGATGGTGGACCAGAATCTCCTCGAAGCCGTCCGAAAGTCGTTCTCCATGGCCTCCCCAAACTCCTCCCACGCCCGAGTTTTTGCCTCGGCAACCACCAAAGCCGCATTCCGCTTGGCCTGCCGGTACCTATCAGCTGCCTCCAGGGTCCCACAGGACAAAAGGGTCCTGTAGGACTCCTTCTTCAGCTTGACGGCATCCTTCACCGCCGGTGTCCACCAACGGGTTTGGGGATTGCCGCCACGACAGGCACCAACCACCTTATGGCCACAGCTCCGGTCAGCTGCCTCAACAATAGAGGCACGGAACATGGCCCATTCGGACTCAATGTCCCCCACCTCCCTCGGGATGTGGTCGAAGTTCTGCCGGAGGTGGGAGTTGAAGCTACTTCTGACAGGGGGCTCTGCCAGACATTCCCAGCAGACCCTCACAACACGTTTGGGCCTACCACACCTGACCGGCATCCTCCCCCACCATCGAAGCCAACTCACCACCAGGTGGTGATCAGTTGACAGCTCCGCCCCTCTCTTCACCCGAGTGTCCAAGACATGTGGCCGCAAGTCCGACGACACGACCACAAAGTCGATCATCGAACTGAGGCCTAGGGTGTCCTGGTGCCAAGTGCACATATGAACACCCCTATGCTTGAACATGGTGTTCGTTATGGACAATCCGTGACGAGCACAGAAGTCCAATAACAAAACACTGCTCGGGTTCAGATCGGGGGGGCCATTCCTCCCAATCACGCCCTTCCAGGTGTCACTGTCATTGCCCACATGAGCATTGAAGTCTCCCAGCAGAACGAGGGAGTCCCCAGCAGGTATGCCCTCTAGCACCCCCTCCAGGGACTCCAAAAAGGGTGGGTACTCCGAACTGCTGTTCGGTGCATACGCACAAACAACAGTTAGGACCCGTCCCCCCACCTGAAGGCGAAGGGAGGCTACCCTCTCGTCTACTGGGGTAAACCCCAATGTACAGGCTCCAAGTCGGGGGGCAATAAGTATACCCACACCTGCTCGGCGCCTCTCACCGGGGGCAACTCCAGAGTGGTACAGAGTCCAGCCCCTCTCAAGGAGATTGGTTCCAGAGTCCAAGCTGTGCGTCGAGGTGAGTCCGACTATATCTAGCCGGAACCTCTCAACTTCGCGCACTAGCTCAGGCTCCTTCCCCTTCAGAGAGGTGACATTCCACGTCCCAAGAGCCAGCTTCTGTAGCCGAGGATCGGACCGCCAAGGTCCCCGCCTTCGGCCACCACCCAACTCACACTGCACCCGACCTCCTTGGCCTCTCCCATAGGTGGTGAGCCCATGGGAAGGGGGACCCACGTTGCCTCTTCGGGCTGTGCCCGGCCGAGCCCCATGGGTGCAGGCTCGGCCACCAGGCGCTCGCCATCGAGCCCCACCTCCAGGCCTGGCTCCAGAGTGGGGCCCCGGTGACCCACGTCCGGGCAAGGGAAAACGCCGTCCGAAATTGTTTTTCTTCATAGGAGGTTTGTTTAACCACTCTTTGTCTCATCCCTCACCTAGGACCAGTTTGCCTTGGGTGGCCCTACCAGGGGCATAAAGCCCTGGACAACAGAGCTCCTAGGATCATTGGGACACGCAAACCCCTCCACCACGATAAGGTGGCGGTTAAAGGAGGGGCATTGTGCTACCTAAATTCCAACACTGCTGTTGGCTGGCAAATATACATATTAGATTATGGGAAGAATTAAATAAATATTGAGTTTACATTGGCCTAGTTAGACATGTGAAGAAACCCTATCTTAATCCCTCTATGTATACTTTGCTCTTCTCTAATTACCACTAACTGTGCATAAGTTGGTGGTTCAACAGTCACTAGTGCAGTAGATACTTTAAAGCTGAGTTGGTCCTGTTGGAATCTGTATGGGGGGGGATCAGGCTGATGTTATCTTTCTGATGTACACTTGGTGAAGTTTAAGAGCTATAATTGTATTTGAAATCTCTATGTTGTGTTAATTCTTGGTTTGCTATGATGTTGCCATAATGAGTCATGTTATAAATGAAACACAGAAACTACAGTATAATGAGAGAGAATAGAGTAACTTAGCAATAGAATGAAGAGCATTTGTGGGGTTGATTAAACAGCAAGTAGAAGAATGTAAGATCATGGAAGTGTTGAATACCAACTGGAACTTTATTCTGGTCAAAATGGCAGACTATCACTAGGCGAGAGTATGAAAAAAGACACATCAAACCAAACTAAAGTTGAAATGTTCCTAAGTTAACCCACCATGCAAACTATTTTAGATAGCTGTAAATATTCTTCAATCATAGCCCCATTTTAGTTATGTGAATATTATTATTAGTTTATTGCTGATGAGCAATGCATGAATAAATCTGCTTGTTTTGAGCATATACCAGTGGGTTCTTTGGTCTAATATGCAGAGTGTTTGGGTATCTACTACATACATAAACTATGGAAAAAGCAGTGGCATTCTTTTCACAAAATTAATTTTGAATGTAAAAAATTACTACAAAGAGTTTTGCAGTATAGCTCCATCAAAAATGTCCTCTTTTTTGGACATTCTGTACTCAGATTTTGCAAATTCTTATAATTATACTGAAAACGCCATTTTGTATTCTGTTTCTTAGATGGTTGCAGTCTTTTGTAGGTACTGTATTTCTTCTTATCTGTGGCCAAATTGTTTATAATCACTATGTCCATTACAGATCTTCCGACATACAGTAGATGTCACGTGGCAGCTTCTGCCATCATGTTTTGCCAATAGGGGCACACAGTCCCTAGGGATTCATGTATTTGTTAGTAAACATACATTTTTTCTCAAGAATTTTTTGCATCAGGAGTTAAGGAAAGGACATTAGATCAGGTACTGAATATCTTTGGCTTTGAATTTTGTAGTTTTGGTCCTTGGTTTTTCCTCGTCTGTTCAACAATTATACTTTGTCTGTCTCTTTCTAACGATTTTCATATCACATCTATAGCCATAACAACATAAGAGCAAATAAAGTGTAAAAATCAAATGTATAAGAAAAAAGTGGCATGAGGGAATGGTTAATTAGGGCATGCTAGGTGTCGCAAAATGTACTGTTTTGATAGATGGCAGGTTGGAATAAAAAAGATTTGTCAGCGTAACTTGAACTTTGTCTATGTTAACAAATAAAAGTAAATGTTTTACTGTAATATAAGAGAAAAGATGTATGTACTTTCATTCAAAGTAATCTTTTCCAAGCAAAATCCTTACATTGTAATTGGTGTGTTTAAAATGCCAAAATAACAGTTGTATGATTTTGAATAGTTTTCAATTTGATTTTCCAAATTGTAAAAATTAACTTTTAGCCTGTCTTTATGTGCTAGTTGATTTCTTGTTGCTACTGAAACATTTCCACATGAAGATTTGAAATAATTGCTTAACCAGAAATGGCTGGTTAAGGCTGTGTGTTTATTATAATTAAAACAGCCAGGCATTACTTTTTCCACTAAGAGCAGCTGGTACTTTATCAACAGCTGTGTTTTACAGTTGGCTGTGGGATTGTTTGATAAATCAGACAACATGTGCATATGAAAAGTAGGACTTGTATGCATTTGGCTATGAATAATTCTACGTGCTTTATGTAATTTTGTGCAATATGTAAAAAATAATGAATTATCACAAATAAATAAATCACTTTAATGTCACAATATGGATTGACTATATCTTTAAAATGAAGACTTAAAATAAGTTTGTTATGAATGCTAATTATTGTTTATTTATATAGTTGTTACATTAGTATATTGCTCCTTATGTCCTTATGAAAGATATGTTTTTATAGGTAAAATGTTTTGTAGTAGTCTTAAATTCTAGAAATGTGCACATTTAGAGCTTAGTAAAAACAATCGCATTTGGTTTTAAAAATATAAAATTGATAATTGAATTCAATAAATTGTTAAACATACAACAGCATTTTAAAGCGTAAATTGCAAGATGGCACAAATAGCCAGAAGATACAGCATTATGATTATCAACATCTAATCTCCATGAACCCATTTGTTACACAGCAGGAATTTTAGTATGTATTAATATTTTGGATTTGCAGGCCCATGGTTATTGAGTGTTTGAATAAGTGTGCACCATTGCTGATTCTTGCTTTACACATACTACTGCCAGAATACCCTACAACCCTTGTGACCCTAAGTTCTATTACTTTGTTACTTACAGTCTTGCAAATTGTTAATTAGCAACTTGTAAATCAACTATACTTAAGTATAAAATATTATGGTGTGGCAATGCAGTATATATTATGCTTAATCTGCTAAAACAACAGCCTGTGTTTTGAATAAATGCAATAACTGTATTACTCATTTGTTGATTGGATTGTGTTATTTTATTCTAAATTAGCTTAAATCACCTAGTACACTTAGAATACCCGATTCAGCAATTTGTTGGATTTGCTAAATTTCACCAATGATTAATGAAATAAATCTTCATTTGGTAATTTCCAGAACTAAAAAAAATTCAGTCAGAAATTTCATATGACAATGAAAGCACAACATCTGAAAGAATGATTCCATTTTAAGCCAATTCTCAATTACCCAGACTGTTCTTGGACTTTTCTCAAGTAAATGGGTCAAGTATAGGGATAGGAGCTAATCTATCACAACAGCTTAAGTGCACAGGCAACCTTCACCCTTGTGCTTGTTTCTGAAAGAAACAGACTTCCACAGAGCATAATTATAATGTGGGATACAGAACAGCTTACCATTAGAAGAGTGGAAACATTGTTTAGAACAGGCTAAATAGCCATTTCTGATTTTTATCATGAATCAACTTCACGTGCTTTGGTGCAACTGAAAGTGACAACAGGTGCAACAGCGAGACAACCCCCAAAAAGAGAATGGTTTTGAAGGGGTGGCCATAGACAATTGCTCTCTCCTTATCCTTCTTGACTGATTCTTCTCTAGTTTTGTGTTTTTCTAGTGTCCTTGTCAATACTGGTAGCATGAGGTGGTACCTAAAGCCAATTCAAGTTGCACAGGTAGTCCAGCTCCTCCAGGATGGCACATCCTTACGTGCCATCGCAAGGTTTGTTGTGTCTCCCAGCATAATCTCGATGGCTTGGAAGAGGTACCAGGAGACAGGCTGATAAAAGAAGCTTATGTTTCCTTACTAGACAGATAGATATGCTTGAAGCATAATTGACTTGGTGTTAGACTGTGAAGATTAAGTGTTTAATTTTTTTTGAGCAGCATATATTAAAGTGGGTCAGTCTTGTCTTCTATTGTTTCTTTCTTCTTAGCCACTTTAAGATTCACTCAACATTCTATGTTTCCCCCTTAAAAGAACTTCATTCCAGCAGATTCATATCAAAGCAATATAAAAGATTCTGTATCCTTGCTGATGTGGTTTGAGGGTTTATTACTTTGTTCACTGTTTTGAGATAGTCTTTTTGCAAAACAGAACATGTTAACAAATACACATACAGTATTTAATCACTTGTGCTAATTTGGTTTTTCTGTATGCTGTAAATCTAACTATATTTATAAATTGTAAGCAAAACCATCAGCAATCCTCTTACTTTGGTAAATGTCATAGAACATAGTCTTTTTTTTCCAACATATCCAATGCTATCTTAATGAAGCAATATTAGGACAATTTTATGGATTTTTTTTTAATTTCCACTTACCTCTGTTGCATTTGCTATTGCCAAATATATACCAAGCTACTGTGATTGTGAACCCTGAAACTATATACAGTAAAAGTAATTTTCTGACCATTATTCATATATAATGTGGTGTTAAAAGCAGTAATGTTTTAGCAATCTTATAACTTCTTTTCCAGCCATTTCTAGGCCATTGTTTTATATTACACGATTGGATTTCAGATTTGTGTACTCAAAAACATTTTTAAGTGCACTTAACTAGTACTTCACATACCTTCCTAAACAATAACTTTCTTAGATGCTTTTTTTCCAGTTGTCATGGAAAAAAATAGAATATATAGTTTATTGTATACGGTAGCTGTGAATCAGTTGCTAAAGATGTTGTATCTGTAAACAAGCTGCATTATTCTCAACAGTAAGTCCTTTTTTTGATATTTAATTTAACTTGAAAATGAGGTTGAAATATACCAAGTACTGTTTGTGCAGTTTTAAGGAGAGTGGTTGTTTCTTGGAGGTTATATGTATATTTAAAACTTTTTTCTTTTCTTATAAAAGTGCAATGGCGTACCTGTATTTCTATAGCTTATAGAAAGAGGTCAAATGTGATCCGTAGCGAAGCAATGGGCAAGGCTTTAAGGTAAATAGCATTTTACACGGAGTGAGTAACAAACCAGGCACAAAATCTTTTTTTTTTTTTAAATAGCCTGACATCACCATTTTCATTCTGCCTACCTTGATAAGAGTCACATTGTTATTCTGCAGAGCTGGGCCAAATATCTAATCTATCTTCCACAGTTTATTACTGCCCATTAGGGTAATACTGTATTCTCAGATTTCCAAAGCCAGTCCAGAGATATAATCTCTCTAGTTTGTCTTGCCTCTGCATCTTCCTCAAGTGAGCAACACCTTGTTCACTTCCCAAAGGAGATGCCCAGGAGACAGCCTAGATACTGTACATGCTTAAATCACCCCAGCTGGTGCATCTCAATCCACAGACTAGCTCTATTGAGAGTTTTTACTGTATTGCAAAGCCCTTTAGCTATGGAGATAGGCTCATATCTTTCCAATATTCATTTTATAAAATATGCATTATGGAATGGCATTGACAGTACCAATAGCAGGGCAGGTGAAGGTAGAAAATTTGAACAGTGGCCATGTGTGGGCCAGAAATGATAACAGTAACTGTTGGTACAGTGATTCTAATGAGCAGCTTTAATGTCAGCCCTGGAGGAAGCATATAAAAATATGAATACACTACAGCCTCACTATCACCATCCTAGTTTGGTATAAAGAGCAGTCCTTCTAAAGACAGCAAGCTGCTTAAAAAGCAATACACATGAGCAACAATTGATTTAGTCAATGGCAATCTAGAACCACATTTTTCTATAATATGGTGCTATGTCATTATAAGTTACTGATCTTTCTACATTGGGTAAAAAGCAGACTGGACAAACACATTTCTAGGCAAACATCAACTATGTAATCTCTATATATATAAAATCCAACGTCTGTCTGTCTGTATGTACCACTTAACGGATTTAGATCGTTTTTTTTCTATAATTTGCTTGAATATTCCGGTTGATTTTGCAACCTCTCTCATCGCACTAAGTATCATAGTTCGCTTGTGGGACCGATTTATTTGCATGAATCCAAGAGAGACACAAGGGGAGGGGGGCAGGGCCCTCCTCACTCACGCGCCAGCCTCAGTGGTGTATCTTACTTCCGCTTAGCTATCTAACGAGAGAACTACTTAAGGGATTTAGATCATTTTATTTTCTAGAATTTGCTTGAACATTCTGGTTGATTTTGTGACTTCACTCATCACGCTAAAAATCATAGTTCACTTGCAGGAGTGATATATTCACGCTAATCCAAGACAGAGGCTGCGGGCCGAGGGTAGGGGGAAGTGTGACATCAGGAGTGGGGAGTTGGTCTACCTTTGCGTTTTTGAGTGTACCTTGCCTCTGCTTAGCTGCCAGTACCTTTTTGTTTATTGATTTTTAAAGTTTGTCCTGTTTCACTACTACGTGGGCAGAACTGCGGGGGATGGCTAGTATATGATATTTGAAACTTTACAGAATTTCTGCTACACAGTAATGAAGATAAAATAGAAACTTGGGCACTCAAAGTAATAAGTGTAGACCAGCACATTTAGCCTGCACGGGTTATGACTCCTGATGAGAACCTCAATATGCTTCTAATGACGTTTGTGGTATCATATGGTTTACACTGGATGATAAAATGCCCATTTGACCTGGTATGTAAGTGACTGAAGCCTAACCAAAACAAAACCTAGAAAAGGAATTATACTCATTCAGTAAAACAATTAGGTAGTCACTGTCTGACCTTTCAAGGTACTGGGGCAAATTCTGAACCTAGTTTTTCTTGTGAAATTTGCTGAACATTGGTTTTGTATTCCTCAGTGACATTATGGCTCAGGTTAATTAATACTTTGTGGAGGGCGTGGTAAAAATGATCAATGTTTGCATGTTTGTTTTTTATACATTTCCACACCCTTAATCCAATCTCAACAAAACTTTACACATATATCAAGAAGGGACAGACTATTTTGAAACCCACAATTTTGTCCCTGGAGGTAACTTTGGGTGTTAGATTATTTTTTTCCTTTTTACTAAAGTAGATTTTAAAGACAGTGCCATTTGGTGGTTCTGAGTAAATGAAACATCAGAAAAGACTGAAGCCAGACTTGTAGACAAAATAACCTGAACTTATAATTAGTTATGCCGGCAGAACTGAGTGCTGCTGCTAGTTGTGGATATAAGCAGTACGTTTAACTTGAGTGTTTTTGGTGAAAGCTGGGGTGCATGCTACTCCTCTACAAAATAATTTAAAAGAGAAAAAAAGTGAAATAAATTAATTTTCTGTTATCTGGGGAAGTGAATTTTCTTTTAGTTTGGGAAAAGTAAAAGAAGATTGTTTTATTATATTCTGAGACTGGAGGAATTTTTCTCATCAAAATTAAAGTTTCCCTTTTGCTTCTTAGGTTAGGGACTAGAAACATGACTGAGTAAGGGCGCCAAAAAATAAATTTTATTTTCTTCTTTTTGTTTTGCTTCTGTACCCATCCTCTAAAAAATTTCAAATCCAAATCACTTGTCTTATATATATGTTCAGGATGATAAGAATAAAAAACATTGGTTCATATCACAAAATGATGTTTTGACATGCTTTTCATATGTTTTCATTATTCTGTGCTGTTACCTGGTGTTGACAGATTTACAAAAATCACAGATTGGGACAGCCATCATTTTGAGCAACCAAAAAACAGATGTTAAGAAACTAAGGAAGACAGAAAAACAGATAATTTTATTAAATTATAATTATAGTTATATAAATGTGTTTAATCTATGAGAAATGTACAATGACACAAACACACAACGTATGCAAACATAACTTTAGATATTCAATATAAAAATTGAATTAAGAGTTTTTTCTACATACTATTTTTGTTCAGTCTGTATTTTCAGAGGCAATGCAAAACTCAGGGTTTATCTTTTAAACTCAGGACAGTCCCACTCATATCTGGACGTCAGAGACAACCCTAACTGTAACACAAAGTGACCATCACCTTGCATGTTTCCTAGAGGTTCATGAGACCTGGTTTTCACTCTGTAGGCCGAGAGCAAACTCATGCTAGATAGTTGTAGTTCTTATCAGGCTTTTGGGATCAAAAGGATTTAAAAACTGGCTAATCATTGTCCCACAAATTAGCCTCCTTAATTCAGTTCAGTCTGTTTTAAAGTTTATTTTTATATAGCACTCTTCATTGTGTGCAGGTGCAGAGCACTGTGACAAATTCACATGTAGATACAAATACAAACTTTAAGAACTACTAATTACATAATGAGCACACTAACAGACACAGATCTGTTGAAACAGACAGGAAATTAAATAGTATGAAACTGATTAACTTAAATATTCTTACATAAATCAGTGAAGCTGTGATCATTTACATGCATTATCCAGCAGTGGTTTAAGTTATGTGTTTCTTAAAGCAGCTCAATCAGGTGTAGTATTCACACTTGCACCATACTTTACAGCTCTCAATTTAGATAAGAAATATTTGCATATTGATTTTCCATTAGTATGATACAATGGTCTGTAACAATGGGATTGCCAAAAAGATCCTTGATTAGTTTTATAATTTTTTCCTCTTTTTTTATTTACCAAAACTCCATCAAACATTGTTTTAGTAATGATTCCACCTCTTCTTCAATCATGCATTTGTTATAATCAGTGAAAGTTCTGTATAGGTTTGAACATGGTTATGTAGAACCTTATCATTGTACTCATCTGTACAGTCTTACAATATTGCATTATACTGTAAATATCCACAATTTTTTTGAAGGTGGAACTGAAAATAAATGCATCTTTCATGGCAATAAGTTAATGAAATCTGATACTGCTACTTCACAGAAATGCTATTTAGCAGACTAAATCTGTAGCCTGCTTACCCCTAAATTTAACCCCCAAAAATGAGCCAAAACATTACATTTTTTTCAATACAAAAATGTTATATTTAATAGGAACATGTAAACACCAAAATGTAAAATAAATACAGTAGGTAACGTATGTCTAGTGTCCACTGATGCAGATTTAGTACATGTCCTTTGTGTGATATGTTTTGAAACAGTCAGCAACACACTGCCCAATGTTGCAATCAACACAATAGCAATACATTTCTTTGCATACTTTTCTTAATATTTTATTTCTAGCTTGTAGATGAGAGGGAAGAATGTTGGTGCCCATTCTGCACGATTGATGTGCCCATTGTGTTATTGTAAGCTAACAGCACAAGGCTTAGTGACTTCCACGTTTCCCCTGACACAAACAATGACAGTTGCTACATTGTGAGCAGAGGCTAATGTCTTGATCACAGTCATTTTACCTTTTTGCCATGCACCTATTGCACCATGCTGAAGCTTCACATGACTAAATCCACCAAACATATCACAACGGTTCAGTCGTACAGTGCCATATGCATCAGTTTCACTACCCATGTCAATGTCTGATTGTCATCACTGTTCATTGATTCAACTAATGGTTCAGTTTCAGTGATGTTACCAGCCCAGCATACCACAGTATAGAAAACTGCACTGGTCATCAGAGAGTTATAAGAGATGTGAAGGATGTTACTTCTCACATTAGAGAAACACAGTCCATCCATCCATTTTCCAACCCGCTGAATCCAAACACAGGGTCACGGGGGTCTGCTGGAGCCAATCCCAGCCAACACAGGGCACAAGGCAGGAACCAGTCCCGGGCAGGGTGCCAACCCACCGCAGGACACACACAAACACACCCACACACCAAGCACACACTAGGGCCAATTTAGAATCACCAATCCACCTAACCTGCATGTCTTTGGACTGTGGGAGGAAACCGGAGCGCCCGGAGGAAACCCACGCAGACACGGGGAGAACATGCAAACTCCACGCAGGGAGGACCCGGGAAGTGAACCCAGGTCCCCAGATCTCCCAACTGCGAGGCAGCAGCGCTACCCACTGCGCCACCGAGAAACACAGTCTCCAAATAAAAAAGAGCCAGTTTCTACCCTGTCTTATATAGTTCCTCTATGTTCCGAGATGAGTCCAACCTGTCATTAATGTGCACCCACTTGTAGGAGTGGACCACCTCTACATCTTGAATAATGATCGGACATAGAGGGTCTTTGGTACAGCAAAAGTCAATAACCAGTTCCTTGCTTTTGCTGATGTTAAGATGCAGGCAGTTCTCTGCACCACGAAACAAACTTTTCCACCTGACTCCTATACTTTGTCTCATCCCCTTTATCAATACACCAATAAGTGTAGAGACATCTGTGAATATCTGCAAGTGACATGACTTGGTGCTTTATTTATAGTCTGAGGTGTAGAGAGTAAAGAGAAAAGGAGACTGGGCGTTTCCTTGTTTTGCTCCAGTGTTGCTCACATTCATATCAGAAACATAGTCCTTGAGACTCACAAACTGCGGTCTGCCCGGCAGATAGTCCATTATCCAGAACACTGGATATCCACCTGCATATCTGAGTTTATAACTTAACAGGGATTGCTGAATGGCTTTGAAGGTGCTGGTGAAATCACAAAACTACTTACCATGCTGCCAGTTTTGTCTGGGTGAGAATAAGCCTTGAGAAACAGATATATAATTACATGCTCCACTCCAATCTTTATTCAAAAGGCAAACTGCAGTGTGTCCAGATGGTTTACCACCACAAGAGGACTCATATAGTCCAGCACCAGTCTCTCAAATGTCATCATGATGTGAGACATAAGTGTAACTGGTCTATAGTCATTAGGTGAAGAGGCGCCAACCTTCTTTGAAACAGGAACAATGTAGGATGTTTTCACAGCAGTGGCACTTTCTGAAGCCTTAGGAACAGAGTGAACAGGTGACAGAGGGCACCACAAAGTTGGTCAGTACAGGCCTTAAGAATTCGAGTACCAACTCCATCTGGTCCATAGCTTTTCACTGGCCATTCCAGTTGACGTGGTAGGGGTTGTTGATGTAGTAAGGATTGTGTGGGGAGACTAGGTAATACTGGGGAATTATAATGCATAATAATTGGGAAAAATTAAAAATGATGACTTCCTAAAATGGACACTGTATGTGTTGGCATTTCAGTATATAATTTAAGAGGCACGTGTGTGCATTTCTATATTAGTTTAGGAACCAAGTAAATCATGTGTTATACCAAACAGTAATAACAGGAAATAATCCAACAACTCAAAACAAGTAACTGAAGCACTTGTTTGATGCCACTAACAATGAAGGTTCACGCAATTATATTAAAAACTGGAGAGATAATAATGATAACATGTAAAATTATTAGAAGAGCTGGGACAATATGAGTGAGGTGTATTCTTTTTTTTAACTCTTGTTTGTTGTATGGTACATTCCGCCATTAGTTATATTTTTTTAGATATCAGACATTTGAAGCTGCTAACGAACTCTTCTTTTTGCTGACAGTTCTTAGCAGTGAAAAATAAAAGTTTAACAGAATATTATTGAACCTCATTGTGAGTTTGTGTAACTTTAATAGAAATGGACAGAAGATGTCACAGGAGAGATAAATGTTAGATATTTTGATGCCTTGACAAAATTTCCGGCACAATTGCTTCAAATGTTTTGGTTTTTCATGAGGCTTCAATCCGCCCACCACTAAGCTGGACCTTCCTGATACCAGTGCATTTATACTACAATCAACTGAAACCTCTTGACTACAGACAGGTGATTTCCATTTAATTAATTATGTAACTTCTGAAACCAATTTCCTGTGCCAGTGATGATGTACTGTAGGTGTGTCATATTAAATGGGCTGCATAGTAATGGGCTTATACTTTTAATTAATTTAGATCACTTTACACCTTGACATTAACAAGTGTTCTCCTGCTGAACATTATCAAAAAAGCCAAATTAAATCCACTGTGATTCAATGTTGTGTAACAATAAAATGTGAAAAAACATTCAAAGGCACTGTATGACAATGAAATGATGATAGGGATACGTATCCACTTCACAAAGGCTTATCTCACCAAGTACTACAGTATATTAGAAAGAACCATGTATACCAATGGTTACACAGGGGCTGGGCCTGTTTTTATAATTTTCTTAATATAACTGAATAAATGGTTTAATGTAATTGATTTTTGTATGATATTGAAAACTTTAAAGTCAGCTGAACTTTTTCACTAATCATAAAGTATACTCTCAGGAGTATTTTTAAACAACAAGTTTTAAATAATTACTTTATAATATGAAAAAGAAATACATAAAATGCAACAGACAAAATAAGAATCACATTAATTTCTTTAAAGTTTGAACTGCGACAGAATTGTTTGTTTCAAACTGAAAAATGAGAAAAAGGAGGTGTGCCTAGAGGATATATTATTGTTAATAACAGATTGGTTTTTTTTTTCTGTTTTTTTTTTTTTTAA
This sequence comes from Erpetoichthys calabaricus, assembly GCF_900747795.2. Lineage (NCBI taxonomy): Eukaryota > Metazoa > Chordata > Cladistia > Polypteriformes > Polypteridae > Erpetoichthys > Erpetoichthys calabaricus. Next base: position 88,281,234 of record NC_041399.2, on the reverse strand, counting down.
ACAAAGCACTGCAGTGCCTAACATTATAATAAGATCCTCTAGAGACATGATATTCCATCAAGTTTGTATTTGGCCAATCAGCCATTTGTCACGAAACACAAAGACTAGAAACACCCTCCTAAGCTGTGTCAAAATTATTTATGCATAGAACAGCAGGATAGAAATGTAGCTGTCAGGAAATGGCCACCTTAAATTTGTGATATAACTCCAACTGAGAATATATTTGTAGATATGCATTTAAAAGTAAAGTGTAATAATCATGTACTCAACATTTCCTGCAGGAGGTTTGTGTTGGATTATCACAGGAATAGCTTAATAAGTTAATCAAGAATACTAGGGGTGAAAAATAAAAACTTTTTTAAAATTTAAGTTGCACAATATAACAGAGAAATTATGATTCTATAATATAAGGAATATATCCTTAACTACAGAATTTACTTACTTGAGTATGCTTTAGTTAAATATCAATATATACATTTTAAAAAATTTGACTTTATAGTAAAGACAGTTCTGAAAGGGAATGGTAGTGGTTTCAGTTTTTTGGCCTGACATACATATTTTTCATATACTTGTGCTGTGTTTTCATTTATGAACGTAAGTGGTTCACAAGGATCATAAGGCCTGGTTTACACTGTACAACTGGAAGAGAAGGACAAGATTGGGAGAATGTGGGTAGAGTGAAGTTGCAAGCTGACTTTCTCCTGGCTTCCCGTATATATGATGCATATGCAGTGCCTATAAAAAGTATTTACCTAAAGCCAATGGGCTGCACCAATGATGATTTAAATGGTGAATACTTATGCACTAATTTAATTTGTGTTTTTATTTGTAATTAATTAAGATGATGGGGTGGCACGGTGGCGCAGTGGTAGCACTGCTGCCTCGCAGTAAGGAGACCTGAGTTTGCTTCCCGGGTCCTCAGTGCGTGGAGTTTGCATGTTCTCCCCGTGTCTGCGTGGGTTTCCTCCCACAGTCCACAGACATGCAGGTTAGGTGTATTATCAATCCTAAATTGTCCCTAGTGTGTGCTTGGTGTGTGTGTGTGTGTGTTCCCTACAGTGGGCTGGCGCCCTTACCAGGATTTGTCCCTGCCTTGCGTCCTTTGCTGGCTGGGATTGACTCCAGCATACCCCGTGACCCTGTGTTAGGATATAGTGGGTTGGAAAATGACTGACTAATTTAGATGACTTTCCAGAAATCACATTTCACTTTGACATTAAAGAGTGTTTTCCTTTTATCAATGTCAAAAAGTGAAGTTAAATCCATTGTGATTCAATGTGATATAATAACAAAATGTGAAACCTTCCAAGCAGATGAATACGTTTTATAGGTGGTGTACTTATATAACATTCAAGTACGCTCTTTATATCATATTAAGTATCAACACTTTTTTTCTTTTAGACTGCATGCATATATCCATCCATCCATCCATCCATCCATCCTCTTCCGCTTATCTGAGATCGGGTCGCGGGGGCAGCAGCTTGAGCAGAGATGCCCAGACTTCCCTCTCCCCGGCCACTTCTTCTAGCTCTTCTGGGAGAATCCCAAGGCGTTCCCAGGCCAGCCGAGAGACATAGTCCCTCCAGCGTGTCCTGGGTCTTCCCCGGGGCCTCCTCCCGGTTAGATGTGCCCGGAACACCTCACCAGGGAGGCGTCCAGGAGGCATCCTGATCAGATGCCCGAGCCACCTCATCTGACTCCTCTCGATGTGGTTGAGCAGCGACTCTACTCTGAGCCCCTCACGGATGACTGAGCTCCTCACCCTATCTTTAAGGGAAAGCCCAGACACCCTGCGGAGGAAACTCATTTCAGCCGCTTGTATTCGTGATCTCGTTCTTTCGGTCACTACCCATAGTTCATGACCATAGGTGAGGGTAGGAACATAGATCGACTGGTAATTTGAGAGCTTCGTCTTGCAGCTCAGCTCCTTTTTCACCACAACAGACCGATGCAGAGCCCGCATTACTGCGGATGCCGCACCGATCCGCCTGTCGATCTCACGCTCCATTCTTCCCTCACTTGTGAACAAGACCCCGAGATACTGGAACTCCTCCACTTGGGGCAGGATCTCGCTACCAACCCTGAGAGGGCACTCCACCCTTTTCCGGCTGAAGACCATGGTCTCGGATTTGGAGGTGCTGATTCCCATCCCAGCCGCTTCACACTCGGCTGCGAACCGATCTAGAGAGAGCTGAAGATCACGGCCTGATGAAGCAAACAGGACAACATCATCTGCAAAAAGCAGTGACCCAATCCTGAGTCCACCAAACCGGACCCCCTCAACGTCCTGGCTGCGCCTAGAAATTCTGTCCATAAAAGTTATGAACAGAATCTGTGACAAAGGGCAGCCCTGGCGGAGTCCAACTCTCACTGGAAACGTGAGAAAAAATTAAATCGTTAAATCCCTCCTTTAACCGCCACCTTATCGTGGTGGAGGGGTTTGCGTGTCCCAATGATCCTAGGAGCTCTGTTGTCCGGGGCTTTATTCCCCTGGTAGGGTCACCCAAGGCAAACTGGTCCTAGGTGAGGGATGAGACAAAGAGCGGTTCAAACCTCCTATGATGAAAGAAAACTTTGGACGGCGTTTTCCCTTGCCCGGACGCGGGACACCGGGGCCCCCCTCTGGAGCCAGGCCTGGAGGTGGGGCTCGATGGCGAGCGCCTGATGGCTGGGCCTGCACCCATGAGGCTCGACCGGGCAGAGCCCGAAGAGGCAACGTGGGTCCCCCTTCACATGGGCTCACCACCTATGAGATGGGCCAAGGAGGTTGGGTGCAGTGTGAGTTGGGTGGTGGCTGAAGGCGGGGACCTTGGCGGTCCAATCCTTGGCTACAGAAGCTAGCTCTTGGGACGTGGAATGCATGCATATATAGAAATTTAAGTAGCACATAGATTTAAATGCATGAACTTGATTGTACTTAAGTAATAATAATTCTTTAATAATAATTCTTTACATTTATATAGCGCTTTTCTCACTACTCAATGCGCTCTCTACACCGTTAGGACCCGGGAAGCGAACCCACAATCACCTTACTGCAAAGCAGCAGTAAACCGTAGTCTCATAGAAGTGAAACTGCAAGATAATATACAGTTTGCTTTTAGCTTCCCAGGTTTGTTGCATTTGACCTCTCTATATCAAAATCTTTTTTGGAACTGGAAATTAAATATTAATAAAAAATAAAGGTGAGCTTGCAGCATCAGTTTTTTAATCTGCCATCTGTGCTACTCATCTGCACCTGTGCATTTGTGCATGAAATTTGTTATATAAAATTAAAATAGATTGATGACAATGGTAATCAGCTTTGAATGGAAAAAGCTATGGTTTTATAAAAAAATGACTGATCTCCATATTTGTAAATAAACTTGTTTTTAAGAAGAAAGGTTTTTAAAGTTAGAATTTGAAAATTTGAAAGTTAACTATTTTTGAAATAAACTAACAGTTGGGAAAAAACTAGCTAATGTTTATGGTTCTTTTGAGATTAGAAAAGGCACTATTTTTTGACAGGGACATTTAAAGATAAATGGGCTATAAATGTTTATTTTACTAAAAACAATACAATTAATTGTGCACATTATTTTTCAATAGTTAATATGAATACAATTCTGGAAAATTCGTGGAAATAAAAATCATGTAAGAAAAATCAATGTGAAATTAAGTAACCTGAAAAAACAGAACACTCAAAAGAAAGACTTTTGGTTTCTTTATTACAGTACGCTGCTTCATGAATAAAATTAATAAAAATTGCAAAAAACAAATAATATACAGATAGATTTAAATTCACATTATATAACAAATAATGTAATCATGAATGTCTTAATAAACACCATGTCAGAACTGGATAAAGCTAATCTACTTTATGAATACTACAGTATGTGATTTTAACCCATACACATTTCCGGTTTGTTACTGTCTTGGCACAAGAAGTGTGCTAATAAATTAACTTCAGCAAACATTAAACTAATTCAAAGATACATTTATGATTGCGGAAGACAATTTCCCACTGCATAGGTTGTGAAGTGCCTACTTATTTATCACATACTGGAAGTGTTCACCCCATTTAATATCATACACATAATTCAACACTGGTTCAGCCAATTGATTTTAGAAGTAACATAATTATTTAAATTGAGATCACTTGTCTGTCATCAAGTGGTCTCATCTGACTGTAATAAAAACACACCTGTATCTGAAAGATCCAACTTGTGGTGCCTCAGTATCTTGGCCTAACCCACAGTATGAAGACAAAAGAACACTCCAAGCAACTCCATGTAAAGGTGACTAAAAAGCACAAGTCACGGAATGGATACAAGAAAATATCCAAGTCACTGAATATCCTTTGGGGTCAAGTTAAATCAATCATTAAGAAATGGAAAGAGTATGGAACAGCACTAAATCTACTTGGAGCAGGCCACCCACAAAAACTAAGGGATCATACAAGAAGACTAGTTCGAGAGGGCTCCAGAAGACCTCAGATAACTTTGAATGAGTTATAATTTACAGTGGATGAGATTGGAGTGACTATGCAAACTGCAAATGTTGCCCAGATGTTTCTCCAATCATAGGTTTAATGGGGTGTGGTAAAGAGAAGGCCACTCTCAAATAAAATGCATATGAAATCCAAGTACTAGGGTGTTGTACCATGTTAGCCATTATGGATGTAGTGCGAAGTCAAGCAAAATGGCACCTTTTATTGGCTAACTAAAAAGATTACAATATGCCCCTTCTAAAAGGCAAGATGTAATCAAAAGCTTGCATATTGTAATCTTTTCAGTTAGCCAATAAAAGGTTGTCATTTTGCTTGAGTTCTCACTACTATGATATCCATCAGACTAAATGCCAAAAAGTCAAATACAACACATTATCAAAAACACGCCATTCCCATCATTAAGCATGCTGGTGGCAGCATTATGCTGTGTGGATGCTTCTCTGCCCAGGCATAAAGCCAAAGCTACAAAGGAATGGGTTAAAAGTAAGTTAATGTCCATGGCCACGTTAAACTCCAGATCTCAAACCAATTGAGTATTTGTGGATGGACTTGAAAAGGTCAGTTCGACGCCCATATAACCTAACAGAGCTTGAGGCTGTTTTGCAATGAAGAATGGGGGTAACATTTCAGTGTCCAGGTGAGCAAAGCTGATAAAGACCTCTGCATACTGTCTATGTCTATGTATTAATTGTGTAATTATGTTGTAGATGGGCGGCACGGTGGCGCAGGTGGTAGCGCTGCTGCCTCGCAGTTAGGTTACCCGGGTTCGCTTCCCAGGTCCTCCCTGCATGGAGTTTGCATGTTCTCACCTGTGTCTGCGTGGGTTTCCACCGGGTACTCCGGTTATCCTCCCACAGTCCAAAGACATTCAGGTTAGGTGCATTGGTGATTCTAAATTGTGTGTGCTTGCCCTGTGGTGGGCTGGCGCCCTGCCCGGGGTTTGTTTCCTGCCTTGCGCCCTGTGTTGGCTGGGATTGGCTCCAGCAGACCCCCGTGACCCTGTAGTTAGGATATAGTGGGTTGGATAATGGATGGATGGATGGATGTTGTAGATGAATATGGTTCTATGCTAATGTTAGCTAGCTTCTCCCTGAAACAAATAAATAGATGAAATATTGCAGACAAGACATTTTAATAAACTTGGTTGTGAGGTAAAGTAAATCTTCCATTCTTTATCAGTGTGAATGGTTGAGGGAAGAAAAATCACAAGGGCCTCCAAGGCCAAGCATTATTTGGTTGTGTAGTGGCATTAACAAAATTAATTTTTTTTTCTGCTCTTGTTAGCAACTAGTAAGAGTATGTGCAGTAAATTTGGGTACATCTTAATGTCTTAATGTCTATGAAAACATCAACCTCAGATTTGGAAGTGCCAAATCTCAGAAAAAGAACTGTACATTTGGATTAAACTGCTCCACTGTCATCATAATCATCTTTATCATCAACATCTACAAAGAGAAGAAATTAAACCAGGATGTCCCAGATTGGACACTGTAATATTTGGGTAAATCTTAATGTCTCCCTTCTTTTTCATAATTTGAGGACAAGATACTCCTTTGGCAGTCCTACTCCCTTATTATACTCTCCAAAACTTCAGAAATTAAGAGAATGAAAAGTATGCAACATGATGAAAGAGAAATTCTGAATATAATAACAGGCAACTTCATGGAAAATGATAGGTGAATGGACATCATTTTCAAGTGGATATGTAAGTGCTTCAAATATTTTATTTGCAATTTATAATATGAAACGTGTGGAGTAACACTAATCACATAAAATGCCTTAATGAAGTTATTGTAACATTTGTAAAGTCAAAACACCATTTTTCACTAAAGGTAAACAGCACTTCAGGTATGAATTTTTATCTACCATTGGTGATATTTCATGAGTGAAAGATGTCAGAATATGTATTATGGTTTAATTAATTAATACTAGTGTTACTATGCAGAACTGTGTCATGTTAAGCACGCAGTGAAATCATACTCGGAGTCTGTGAATAAAGAACTGACTAAAATGAAATGCTAGTTTTTTTTTTGTTCTATAATTTCAAGACATTATTCATTCAATTCTCTATGATGGACTGGGAAACTGTCCAAGGATGTTTCCTGCCATATGCCATGTGATGCTAGGCATGGACTCTTGACCCTGTGACCCAGAATTTGAATAAATCGGTTTCAGAAAGTGATGTTATTCATAAACTTGAAAATGGACAATATGTAGGTCTCCATCCATGCGTCAGTGAGGCTGACCAAATTGTATTTTTCCTTGCTACACAAATATTTGCATTATTGTTTTTGTGGGGTAGAAATACATGAATATAAATAATAAAACTGTTTTTCTGAGAAATGAATTGTTTTCTGCCTTGCACCCATTACAGCCAGGATAGGGTCCAGTTCTCTACAACCCTGAACTGAATTAAGAAATTTTGAGAACATTATGTTATGCTCTAATATGACAGTTGTTGAGCTTAATGCTAAAATTAATTCCCCAGGAGTAATCAGTTATAAACCCATAATTTCTTCCTGTTCAGGAACTAATTAAAAGTTAATTAATTTTAAAAATGAGAAATGTATTACTGTTTGACTTATATTGCATCTGTGGTAGTTGACAGTGGTTTCTGAAGGATGTTAATTATTCTCTGTGTTGTAGGACAAGCCGAGTGTCTGCCCAGTCAGTGATCTCTCTTCTCATCACTGCCACATTCTGGTAAGACAGTTGCTACTGCAGCACATCGTTCAGTCTTCACATTTGCTCTACCTTAAAAAATCTGCAATACTTAACTTTTGTTACTTGAGACAGTTTTTTTTCATCTGTCTTGAAAAGAACAATGGACTCTATTTTGTATGAAAACATTAACCTTAGATTTGGAAGTGCCAAATCTCAGAACAAGAGCCGTACATTTGGATTAAACTGCTCCACTGTCATCATAATCATCTTTATCTTCACCATCTACAAAGAGAAGAAATTAAACCAGGATGTCCCAGATTGGACACTGTAATATTTGGGTAAATCTTAATGTCTCCCTTCCTTTTCATAATTTGAGGATAAAATGCTCCTTTGGCAGTCCTACCCCCTTATTATACACTCCAATACTTCAGAAATTAAGAGAATGAAAAGTATGCAATGTGATGAAAGAGAAATTCTGAATATAGCCAAAATGTGCACTACTCTCTACTATTACTGGAACTATATTTTAAAATACAAAGCTTGATAAAATATTAGATAATGTGTACAAGAAAAAGCTGCTTTCTACGGCATGAGTGGCACAGCAAAGAGGCTTTCCAAGATAATGTGTTTCTATATCTTCGAAAGCTCTTCAACCAAATCATTCATCCATGCAGACACCTTCAAACCCTCTTAATCCACTTGAGGATTGAGAGTCAAACACATTCATGCAGTTTAGATGCTCCTATTAACGGCTGAAAAATGGCCAGAGTTTTTGAAAAGTGTTTTACGTCATTTAAATTTAAAAATGCTACACTGCTTATTCAAAAAGTAAATGTCAGATTTCTCAGCTGAGAAATATGAATGGGAATGCACATATGAGATGTAAACAAATTCTAGACCATGTATAAAATGGTTTCATCCTGTTAGAATTATTCTTCTACAAGAAAGAAAAATGTGGCAATAATAACCTCCCCTGAGTCACACAATTCTTCTGAAGAGCAATTCATGCATACAAGATTACAATTTTAATTGTGCTTTAGCTACATATTACTTTCATTTTTTGCATATCTTGAAATTCTAATTTAAATTATACATAGATGAACAGATCTTTGTTTTAATGATTATACAGTGCAACAGATTAAATAAATACAGAAAACAGTACAGTATTTTAAAATATGTTTTATACTTTACGTATGCCTTGCAAAGTGTGTGATTCCAGCAATGTGAAAAAGTAGAAAAAATATTTTTGCTATTAAGTAACATCGTTTTATCTGAGTAGAAAACAAAAAACACTGAGAAGGATTAATGGATTGCCATGAAAGTTTTATTTTCTCTTTGTTTGTATTTCTGAATTATTGCATTGTTGATGGTGATAATATGAAAACACATAAAATCTAAAGGGGAAAAGGACATTAAAGGGTGCTGGTTCGTTGATTTGTTTGTGTGCAAGCTAAAAAAGTGCTGACTAAAGTACTTAAGCCCTTTGAAAGACTTCAGTGCAATCAAGCCTGTGAGAGGTGCTCTACAGCAGACCCTCGACCCAAAACACGGGCACAGGAATCCAAAGTATGAATAAAAGGAGGTTTATTATGCAAATTATGACACTACTGGTAAAAACCAAGTACAACAAAGGAGTGAAACACTAACAGCCTCCCAAATAATAGTAGCTCTTGACCATTATATACTTATGCGCTTTTCGCTCACTTTCCCAATACATCCTCAAACACTCTGGCTCTCCCTTCTCCCACTTGCCATGGTAGTGTTTTCCACCAGATTCTTCCAAACTTGATTCTACCCTAACTAAGAGAAAGGATGGTCTTATAAGCTGGAAGAGGAACATACTGTTAGGGTTCTGATGACATTACTAGATCTAGTAGCTGCAATTCAAAAGTGACAGGGGCATTTGAGTGCCAGGGTGCTTGTCTTTTCCAGTACCCTTCTGGCGATAACTAAACTACACCCCTTGGGTCTGGAGAATTCCTACCCAACAAATTTCTTCTGTTCCAACTGTGGTCTTGCATAACCATATTCTGGACTGGATCACAACCCAGGAAATTATAATACTATATAGTGTAAATTTAACTTTTGGCCCCCATTATAAATAGCAAACTTGTCAGTGTATAGGTTCTAGAGGTGTATCATGTCACAATTAACTACTAACCTAATAAAAGCTGACATTTTTTCATTGTGGAAAGAATATAAAGCCATTTACTTGAGACTTGTTTTGAGACTCCTCTGAATCATACCATGTGTTATGAATAAGAGTTTTTAAATATTGTTGTATCCATTTTAATTAGTAGTTTTTGAATTTTTATCTTGTTATTTTTATTAACAGTTTTTTTAACATTTTCTTTTCATTTTTCAGAGCTGGATAGTGCCATTTTTTGGTACTTGTTGTTGGTGGCCTGGTTTTCAACACATGATTTCTGAAACTGCAGAGTGGGACATCACCCCACCAATTTAACATACATGTCCAGCAATGTGCTTCGAGGGCTTCAGTCTGTTGTGTGCTTTTAGACTTTTGTGTATTGGGGTTTGGTATTCAAGATTATGATGTTTGGTTTTGACTTTGCCTTAGACTTTGTTTTTCTCTCATCTCCTGGTTTTGTAATTTTTGGACTGCAGTTCTCCCCTTTGTAGAATACCTTAAACTTAATTATCATGTGGAGAAAGTGTTAGGCTATAGTCAGTTTTCCCAGGAGTGCCTATCCTATCACAACCTCTTTAAAGCATGTTACAAAACTTTCCATGAAGTCATAAAGAAGTTCAAAACAACATTTAGTCATATTCCAATACTATGAAACTGATTTTAAGATCAGTATTTGTGACTCGTCCATCAGACACAGAGTAACAATGAGGGTGTTGACAAAATGATTAATGCAATGAAACACTTCTCTCAGCTTTTCCAAAATACAAATGCATAATTCCCAAAATGTCTAGAACAAAGCTCAATCAATAGTCAAATATGAAACTTTTTGAGCACTACGGCTGCATTATTTTAGGAAAAAAATGAACACTGTATTTTTCACTAATAACCTTATAACACAGTGTCAAAAATGAAGATGGTGTTTCAATAGGTTCTGGTTGCATTGTTGCATTAAGATTTTAATTAATTGGCTTTACTGAAGATGAAAGTCAGACTTTCCATGTGTGTGCTGAAACCAAACTGAAGCTGGGTCATACAACCCAAGGCAGTAATCTAAAATACACCATCGAGCTTACATGAGACTTACAAGACCATTGTAAAATTATACATTTATTTTTCTTCAATTAAAATACATAGCTAAATCCCATGAAGACGTTGAGGTAGAGCCTATAGTAAGAACTTTGTGCTCAAAAACTCAAAACATGTCACTAAGGTGAAGCAATTCTTCACTTCATAAGAGTAATGGGATCAATTTCCTTCTCAGTATATGAGAGAAAAATAAATAAGTAGAAGAATCGTCCCAAAGGAGTTATTCCTGCCAAAAGTGGTAGAACCAATTATTGAGTGCAAAGGAGCAGCTACTTTTTCATACTGAAATTAAGCACTGCCTACCCTTCGATACATAAATATCAAAATATGTGTCATTTATATACTTTGGGTCCTTTTCATCTCCTTTTAAGTTTTTTGTTAAATACAGATAACATTTAGTCAAATATACTACAGTGGACAAAATCACAAGGGAAAATATTTGCATAGCACCACAGCTATAAACTATGTTAATTTTAACCAGTGAAATTTTCTTTAAGCAGGTGATACAAATCTTAAATAGAACACTGAAGATACTAGAAGTCTGAAAAAAGATAAGGATATCTGTTTTTAGACTTAATTATTTTTAAAGCAATGTGCACAATACTCAGTAAATCAAAAGATATGTTGGATCCAGCAATGCTTTCAATAAGTGATATTTCTAGATTTGATTATTGGTGTGATATAATTCTCCTCATTATTGTAAAAATTTTAGAGGAGCATGAGACACAATTAAGTTGAATGCATAAATAAGACTAAATGAAATATTTTAGCAGAGATGTCTTAGTTAGGACAAATGGACTTGTACTGTATTCAGAGTTTGATTAATCCTTTCTAAATTTATTATCAATAGATATTTTGCATATGTACTTATTGTATTTTGATGGAAACCAAACCCAGAAACCCATATGTAAATTATTTATTATTCACAGTCTACTTCGTTTTTTTTGTCTATGCTTTTTAAATTTCTAAAATATGCATACTGTAACTCTATTATATAATAAAAAGCCACTCTCTGTGATTGTGTGTCTATTCCCTCCAAGGAAATCTGATTGGTCACTTTTGCTTTGGTTGCCCAGTCAAATGCAATTGAGACAAGAACTGCTGGGCAAGAGAGGTTGACATACAAGGAAAGGCATAGGAGGAATACTGAGAGTCACCCTGATAGACAGAAAGTATTCAAAAGAACTTGAATGATGTTTTCACAAGGGGTTTGGAGTCATAAAACTTCCAAACCAAGCAAGTCCCAAAAATGCCCACAGTAGGGGATATTACAGTTAGTAATAAGAGTAAACACAGGGTTTTTATAAAATCAAAAGATTTATTTTTCACAAAAATGCTCCAAACAAAAATTAAGAAGATATTTCCAGCAAAGGCAATTCAAGGCCAACAAACTCCTAATACAAAAAATGGTCAAAAAATGGACAGGAGGCAAACAAGATAATGTCTGTGAAGCAGGCTTTACAGGAACATGATGAAGAGAGGAAGCACTGGACAAGTGCAGTAGAGACACATGAGAATACTGAAGAAAGGCAGGATAGGAGGAATGGAGGAATAGGAGGATACACTTAAGGGAAAAGTTATTAAATATTGTTAGATTTATTTTATCACCTGTCTTTGAGAGGTTATATAATTAATAAATAAATAAATAGGTTGATGTGGTTATATTAAGCCAAATCTAAGCTCTCTGTCAATTGACATCAACAGTGCCCTTGTTGACATATATGAAACACTACTCTTCGCTTTGATGGTGAAATATAAAGAAGGTCAACTTTTTTATAAGTAAGCAATCATTCCATCAGATAATGACTCTTATCTCTACCTCGGAAATATACAGCCATTTAAAAAGAAAGGTTTATTTACAGTATAGAACCAATGTTTTCCATTACAGGGTAAACATTTAAAGCATGCATGCTCTTCAATATGAGGTCCAATGTTAGGTTTAACGTATATTACAAAAAGAATAAAATTGTGCTAATAAATATATTCTATGACTGTAGGGTATTGGGGTTATAATGAAGAATTGAATACATTTTGTGTAAAAAATGAAATAATAGGAATATTTTAAATTATCATAGGAATATAAAATTTGATGCAGTTGTTACTTTAAAATTACATTTTTAAATATAGTATGTTAGTATAATTGGAATGTTCTTGAAAATGCAAAAGTTCAAAAACAGTTTTAAAAGTAAATTAAAATAAATGGACATAACTTCAGTACATGGAAGAAAATAGCTTACAGTGTGTAAGTGTATGATTCATGTTTTATTAAACCAGGTGAAAATGAATTGAAAGTCATGCTGAGCTGACTGTATCCAACTTCTGTTTTGTTATTTTTCTTTTAATATTTATACTGTAGTAAAAAAAGTTAAAATGTCTTAATTAAAATACTTTTTTTCTTGTCTTTAAGTGTCTTGTTAATAATGTTTCAACTATAAAATTATTGTATAATTGTATAATGTAAGTATAATCATCAGAAGACTGTGAAACAAATGGTTTTGACTAAAAGAAAACCATCTCTGCAAAGGACAAGGAATGCAGGGTAATTTTCCACCATGACATCAATATGTGCCTCCTACAATTAAGCTTACAAGCTTCAAATGGTGACAAAGTAATGCAAAATATACAAAACTAAATATATAAAATTATAGCCACAAAAGAATTAAGAGAGATCACTAGTACAAGTTTGCTATCTGGGCTGGCAATGCATGTTTGGGTGTATATAAATGAATTTATGTTATTGTATATTTGGCTGACACTTTCTTGAATGATGACTTACAAGATCAGACTACCATACCATTTAAAGTCCAGTGCCTTAGCCACTTCTCCACACTGCCTGTATACTATCCATCCATTATCCAACCCGCTATATCCCAACCATAGAGTCACAGGGGTCTGCTGGAGCCAATCCCAGCCAACACAGAGCGCAAGGCAGGAAACAAACCCCGGACAGGGCGCCAGCCCACTGCAGACCTGTATACTATACAGTATAAAATCACTACTTTTAAATATTTATAGTAAATTTCACCAGGTCAGGGGCAAGTATAAGTAAGTATTGGTCGACTGTTTAAGACGGTGGCACACTACACACCTTGCCCAAGTTGCTGGATAAAAACAAAGTATTGCAGTGCATTTATTTAGCACTCTTTTGGGAGTTACAAACTTTGCCTGTTTTTTTAACTTGGTGATGTGAGTTTTGGTAATTCAGTTTTTTGTTATCTCTGATCCTTGGAAACTTTTCTTTTCTCTGACAGCTTTTCTTAGGTGTCACTACTGTTCACACCTGTATCTTTTTGTTCTTGTTCCACCCAGCAAATTCCCTTTACAATTTTAATCAGTTCAATCATGTCACCTCTTAATAACCATTTATTCAAACTAAAAAAATTAAATCATTTACTTTTAAAGATTTTGGTTAGTCTTGTTTCTATACAAGCCAGGGTTTTTTGACATTTCTCCCTCTTATAAGGCATTTTTGAGATCTTTAAATTCTAAAGCCAGTTTTCTCTTTTTGGGGCCTAGGCAGGGTAATTGCTGAAGCAAGCTATATTCAGACGGGTCTCTTTGGGGCAGGTCAGACATGGGTCTTAGCCTGCTTCTTGAGGTACTTTTGGAGGCCTCACACCCCATCTTCGTAGAAGTAGTCACTCAACTGTCGGATTGTGGTCCTGCCTCCTTCAACATAGAGAGAACAAAGAAGATAATTGACATCTTTAGCATTAGAAGACAAAATAGAATTAATAAATAAGAACATGTAAGTTAAAATACAATACAAAGGAAATAATACATAAATATACTAAACTAGCCAACCTGCGGCGTAGCATACAGCGCATAATTATTTATTGATTGATGAACACTTCCTGAAAGACACAGTTGTCCAAATGGGGTGGGTTTGATGATACGACTGTGAGTGAATGAAAAGATGGAACTCTGGAGAGAGCAACATACAATTGTCTGAAAACTGGTTTTGGCAGATAGAGGCATATCTTTCTGAAAGTTTGGCCCTGCGCCTTATTAATTGTCATTGCAAAGGCCAATCTAACAGGAAATTGTCTGCGTGTAAAAGTAAAAGGCAAATTTGAATCTGATGGGGTCAGGGATATCCGGGGAATAAGGACAGTTTGTGAGGTAGCAGCTGCGATAGTCTTACACTCCAGTACATTGTGGTGAATGCTGGTAACAGAAAGTCTAGTGCCATTACAGAGACCTTTTGCTGGCAGGAGGTTTCTGAGAAGCATGATGACTGAACAAATTTTAATTTTGAGTTTATGCGGAGGCATGCCAGTGGGAGTAAGACTATTAAGAAATTCTTCGGGGAATGAAAATTGATCTGCCGGATCGTCTGTGACAATGGAGTCAACGCTGGTGAAAGTCACTTCGTCGGTAGGGATAAGTTTTAGCACTTGTTCATTAAGGTGTAGCGAGTCTTTGTTGGTGCCGCTTAATATAGCTCGCGTGCTGAGTTGTTCCAGAGTGATAGTTGAGAAGTCGATGTTGTCATATAGTTGTTGAACGGGATCAGAAATAAAAGGAAAACAATGTGAAGGCAATGTCACAGGTGTTCTGTTTTTCCCGTCTCCAACATCGAGGAGCCATTTTGTGAAATATTGTTCTTCAGGAAGAGCTCTCATATTTGTCGTCAGTGTAAGAACATGTATGTGACGCCACAAAGGTTGCTTGTTAATGCAACTGGCGACAGTAAGTGCTCGGGAGCCACGCATAATGACAGGGAGAATTTGTCGGAAATCTCCACCCAATAGTATTGTTTTGCCTCCAAATGGCTGCGTGTCATCCGTGAGGTCACGTAATAACCTGTCAACTGCCTGGAATGCGTATGCATGTGTCATTGGCGCCTCATCCCATATTATCAATTTGGATTGCAGAAGATGTTGAGCATGTGGCGAGGTAGGTTTGATGTTGCATGTGGAAGTAGTATTCAGCCTCAACGGTATTTTAAAAACGGAATGTGCAGTTCGTCCACCCGGTAATAATGTTGCAGCTATTCCTGTAGATGCTACGGTTGTAGGAATGTCTCCCCTAGCTCTAATGGTATGAATCAGGGTTTTGTAGACAAAGGTTTTCCCTGTTCTTGCAGGACCATCTAAGAAGAAGCATGTTTGTTGGGGATGGGAATTGCTGTATGCAGCGTGTAAAACAGTGTCAACAGTGTTTTTCTGTTCTGTGTTGAGTTTGTTGTAGTGTTCCATAGCGTGTGAGTGTTCAGCCTGAGCGTCAAAGGTGGCAGATGAATGACACAGTGGAGGAATGTCAGTGGGGGGTAGGTGTAATTTGTGCAGGTTGAGGCCATGTGGTTGCAGCATGTCGTTAATTTCCACGAGAGCATACATGCAAGCGGTGCGTGTGGAATATTTTGTGAGAAAGTCTTCAGAAAGGGAGAGTTTATGCGTGTCCCAAAGGCATGGAACGTTGTGGGGTTCACCGAAGACACAGACAAAAACAAAAAGTCGCAAGAATGGTGGCATTCGTATCTGGGATGCCTCTGTAAGAATATCATGCCATATGTTGTCATCTTTAAGAAGACCTAATTGTTAGCACGCTTCTTTGAAAGTGTCACATTCAACACCGTTGACCGTTCGTAGATGGTAGAAACTTGTGATGCCTACGGAACGGGTAAGGAGAAGTCTGAGGTAATAACGTTCAGTGTCGTTAATGGCAACAACATGCATTCTACCAATCGCTTTTGTGCCTCCTCTGATTCTCTTTTTCCATTTTCCAGAGGACTTTTGGAATGTGTAATGTTAGGGAACATCAGTGTAATATAACTCCACAGCTTCGGGATCTGTCTTGTTGAGTTCAATCCATGCTAAGAGCATAGCGTTTTTGTTGGCTTGTCTTTGTAGCGCTTGTTCTTCGTGACCCTCATGAAAGAAGATGACTTCTTGTTCTGGCAAATGAACTGGTAATCGTGTAATAACGTGAGATTTTTCTGAAAGACTGTACTCGTTCAAACGCCACATAGCCTCAGGAGCACTTACATACCTATCATCAAGGAAAGTCTGTATTTCGTCATGTTGGAAAACACCATCGGCTGGCTCCCTGAGAAGTGCAATGGATGCAGCGTTGTGTCCTTTGTAGACATACTTATATAGATACTTATCCTCTCAGGTAGTGCAGTGGTAGTGATACTGCTTTGCAGTAAGGAGACTGTGGAAGATTGTGGGTTCGCTTCCCGGTTCCTCTCTGTGTGGATAGCACTTTGAGTACTGAGAAAGCGCTATATAAAATGTAATGAATTCTTCTTATTATTATTATTACTTGATACAGTGAATGGACGCGCAAACTTCAACGTTTATATGAGCATTGAATTTTTGAGAAAGCCAGGGATTGTAAGGAACTATCCAACGGTTGTCGATATCGTATTTGCCAACAATGGCAGTTGTCCCCTGTCTTCGGCAGTATATGGGGTATCCTTGTGTGTTTTCTTGAGTCTCGACGTTGAAGTCCTTTGGGAAATTTTTGGTACACGTGCCGTCTTTCATGCAAGGTGAGTTGGCGTTGAGCGTTCCACACGGACCATGTACCATGCATTTATTGACCATTTGGAAAAGTCGAGGGTGTATTTCAGGATTTGGAAGCTCAGCGCAGACATATTTGTCTATGTCATCTTTGGTCCTTATTTTGGATTGTGAGTCAAGTGTAAGTAACATATGGCAATGAGGCAATCTTCGTTTTTGGAACTCAATGACGAAGATGTAAGTGAGAACATTGGCGAAAATATTCCTCTCCAGAATATCTGTTAGGAAATCTCGCAGTTTGATATGAAAGACGCGAGCAACGATGTCAGGTCTGTGCTCTGGTCGCTGATGATGGGAAATGGCGTTAGAGATTTTGGGCCAAGCAGGATTGCAGGTGAAGGTTAGGAATAAGTCAGGCTTTCCACATCTGTGGACAATTGCCATCACATCTTGGTAGTTCTGTTGCATGTACCTTGAACTGCCTTGAAAGGTAGAGGGAAGAATGATTAATTGTCCAGGGCGGAGGTTATGATCTTGTGCTTTCGCAGCGACAGCATCCAGCAGTCCCCTGTATTGCTCTACACGCAAATCTTGTTGATGGGAGCGTAGGTAATGTAAACACGCGCTTTCTGTTCTGACATATGCGTCGACAAAGTATTGCTGGAAGAGTTTGCCACTGGAATGCAAGACGCTAAATGCAGTTCTCATGGCAAACCTGTAAGCATAAAATTGGAGCTGTGTGACTCATGTTCTTTTCGCGGTTCGCTTTTCCTCAACATGGGTCAATTGTATGTGCCAGCCTGCATCTCCGTAAGGGAATAGCAGTGGATAAACCATGGGGTCACAGTTCATATTGAGTACAAAGATACGCTTGCAAGCATCACCCCTTAGGTATATGCAAATGTCGCGTTGTGTAGGAGCTTCCCCGTCTTCACCTACAAAGATAGCAGCAACATCAGTTTGACAGGACAGGGCGTTATACCTTCTCATATCCAGAGTTGGATTTTCCATGAATATCATTTGTACAGCAGCAACAGGGTTACTGTGAGTGATAATGTAATGCTTTTGCATGTAAGACTTAGCGAAGGGATTAACCTGTCGTAGCATTTTGTCTAGTTGTAGCAACAAAATGTCACTGCAAACGCTGTTACATTCCTTTTGAAAACGTTGAGTAGTAGCCTCAGCAGAATCGAAGATATATAGCTGACCGTATTGTGGTGATGTGTTAGGATTGATATATAAAGGAGAGACCTGGTGATAAATTTGACCGTGGATTCTGAAAGCATACAGCCCGTGGCCAGATGGTTGAGCGATGTGGACGCCCATTGAAGCGAAAGCTAAAGCAGAGTTGTATTCCCTGATATGATCACAGTAATTTTGTGACAGCGGGTTCTTTCCAGTCAAGAGGTTTTGTAATAAAAGAGGAGGTTGGGATAGCGGTGGCAAAGACACCTTGCCGGTATGACAACACTTAGTGTATTGTCCGGATTTGTTGACCTCTGATGGCCAATAAAGAGCATTGCAAGAAGTAAATAGTGTGGTAGGTAGGCCAATGTTATGTTCTTACGGAAATGGCGGTATCTTCTTGAAAAGCAGCGGAAAATTGAATGCAATATCTGTGCATTTGGTTTGCGAGAAGATGTGAGTTTTTGAAAGAGCTTTTGCAAAGTACACATTCAAAGAATGTGTCATGGGAATGTGTTTTCGTATGTTTGTTGAGAAGAAATGCTGTTTCGAATGATTTAGTGCAGTGTTGACACTGAAAGGATTTCGTCAGGGAATGTGTTTTGAAATGGTTGGTAAGATATCTGTGTGCGTGAAACTGTTTGTCGCTAATGTTGCAAACAAATGTTTGTGTTGAATGGATTTGCACATGGTTGAGGAGATCCATCTCAGCCGTGAAGTCCTCGTTACAAATTGTGCAATTGAAGGTGTGAATGGAATGAGTTTGTAAGTGTTTCTTGAGAGTGCAAGTTGTTTTGAAGCATTCCTGGCAATGTTCACATTGCATCATTTGTTCAGTGGAGTGTGTTTTTAAATGTGTGTTGAGATATCTCTGCAGTTGGAAGGTTTTGGAACAAATGGTGCATTGAAAGTCCTGTGTGGAATGCGTCTGTTCAGTGGAGTGTGTTTTTAAATGTGCATTGAGATATCTCTGCAGTCGGAAGGTTTTGGAACAAATGGTGCATTGAAAGTCCTGTGTGGAATGCGTTTGTTCAGTGGAGTGCGTTTTTAAATGTGCGTTGAGATATTTCTGGAGTGTGAAGGTTTAGGAGCAAACGTTGCAGTGTGAAATGCGTTTGTAAATGTTTTTCAGTAAGAGGATAGTGGGAAGGTGACGTCACATCACTGTGGAGATCACGTGGGTGTGTATTTTGTGTGCACATACCGACATTGTCAATAGATGGCACCAGTAGGTCAGCACATGTGTTTGTGAGAGGCAAGAGAACTTCGTAATGCCCATGATCCAAACGACCACTAAAGAGCAGGGATATGGAGAGACGTTGGCCCGGATTGTACACTCGAGGAGAGGCAAGAGGACATTCTCGGAAGTGAATGGTGATAGTAGCTGGAAGTATTTGGCACATCGCCACAATTTCTGCCTCACCACCATAAACTCTGGAAGTATTCATGTAGTCAGTGTATTCTTGAGCAGACTGTATGACTATGCTTCCGTGACTAAGAACAACGGACAGCACGTCGTCGAAGTTATCCCAATGTTGGCAAACAAAGGTTACAGCCATGTTGTGAAGTTCGAGAGCAACAGTTTCGTCGATGACATTTTTCCAAAATTATCCAACTGATAGAAACAAACAGTTACCTGATGCAGTAATTTGTATAACATTGAAAGAAGAGTTGTTTCCATGAAATACATGTGAAGTGGTGGCCATGTTAGGAAAATGAAGTCAACGTGGCTCAGAGGTGCATGTGGACTGTACACAGACGAAAGCGACTCAGGTGAGGAGTTGGGGGCGGGCACATGAGCAGGCAGTGTGCATGCCTCAAGAGCGAGGGTGGGCGTGGGAGAAAGCAACTCTGGATGTGTTTGGTGAGGAGTTGGGGGCGGGCACATGAGCAGGCAGTGCACATGCCTAGAGAGCGAGGGTGGACGCGGAAGAAGGGTTAGAGTTGGCGGCTGGGGCTGTCGTGTGTATCCCATGACGTGGGAGGAGGGTTAGAGTTGGCGGGCTGGGCTCTGTCGTGCATACCCCATGGTCTTAGAGTTGGCGGGCAGGGCTCTGTTGTGCGTACACCATGCGCACTGCCTGCTCATGCCTCGAGAGCAAGGGTGGATGCAGGAAGAGGGTTAGAGTTGGCGGGCGGGGCTCTGTCGTGCGTATCCCATGACGCGGAAGGAGGGTTAGAGTTGGAGGGCGGAGTTCTGTCTTGCGTGCGTGCGTACCCCATGGTCAGGTGACTTAGTCTTTTATATATATAGATAAAGTTAAAATACATCAGAAAGTTTAACAGACAAAATAAAAATGAAAACAGAAAAGAAACTAAAGCCTGAAACAGAACACTGATTAAACCAGGACAACCCAGGGACAAGACATTGATCCAGTCATGGTGGAAAATTATTTTCTCGTTAAAGTCTCTTACCTAATCATTGTCAACATGTTGCTACCAGAATCCACTTTAAAATTTCTATGATTCTATACCCCCATCCACTTTTTTTTGGTAAGACATTTAGTCTGTTTATGCATGGCGGCGCGGCAGTAGCACGCAGCGGCCGCTCCGGAGCAAAAACGGTGCTGTTGTTTATGTTTTTATGTGTAACGTGTTTATTTTACTCTATGTATGGATATCGTCGCGACTGGTGTTCGTACATACAACCGCCAGACACTCTTCTACCTAAACAAACCGGTTAACGACATCCATGATGAGCTGCGGGAAATGCTACGCGACCTCGGCTTGCTGCGCGAACCAGGCCTCGAAGCCTCGGCGTTGCCTGATGCCGGCGGCCGGAGAAGGGGACATCGGAAGCGGTGCGCAAGGAAGCGGAAGCGCGGAAAGCGGGCGGGAGTCTGTGCTAGGCTAAAAACAAACCCTAGCCGGCCGGCTCTCCCGTCCATCATCCTATCCAATGTCTGCTCCCTGGACAATAAACTGGACTACATCCGACTCCAGCAGGCCACACAGCGTGAGGTTAGAGACTGCTGTGTCTTTGCTTTCACGGAGACATGGCTCAGCGACAAAGTACCGGACGCCGCTGTTCAGCTAGATGGGCTAGCCTCGTTTCGCGCCGACAGAAATGCAGCTCTGTGCGGTAAGACTCGCGGTGGCGGCTTGTGTGTTTACATCAACGTGAAATGGTGCAAGAACTCTGTGCTAGTTTCTAGTTATTGCTCATCGCTAGTGGAGTTTGTGACTATTAGATGCAGACCTTTTTATTTACCACGGGAATTCACCACCGTTTTATCGAAGTGTACATTCCACCTGGCGCTAATGCTAAGGAAGCGCTATGGGAACTGTATACAAAGATCAGTGAACTGCAAAATACACACCCGGATGGACTGTTTATTGTTGCTGGAGATTTCAACCATGCAAATCTCAAGTCAGTGCTTCCTAGATTCCATCAATTTGTGGACTTTGCAACGAGAGGGGAAAACACACTGGATCTTGTTTACACAAACATCCCCGGCGCATATCGGGCTGAGCCCCGCCCCCACCTCGGCTACTCAGACCACATCTCTGTTATGCTAATTCCAGCATACAGACCACTCGTCAGGCGTTCAAAACCGGTTCTGAAGCAAGTGAAAACCTGGCCAGCAGGAGCCATCTCTGCTCTTCAGGATTGTTTCGAGAGCACTGACTGGAACATGTTTAGGGAGGCTGCAACTTACGGCGACTTCACTGACTTGGAGGAGTACACTTTATCAGTGACCAGCTACATCAGTAAGTGCACCGATGACGTCACTGTCTCCAAGAACATCATCTCACGACCCAACCAGAAACCGTGGATTACTGCGGAAGTGCGTGCACTTCTGAGGACCCGAGACTCTGCCTTCAAAGCGGGAGACAAGGTGGCCCTTAGAAGAGCAAGGGCCAAACTCTCTCGGGCCATCAGAGAGGCGAAGCACGCACACGCCCAGAGAATCCACAATCACTTCATAGACAGCGGCAACACATGGCGCATGTGGCAGGGCTTACAAGCCATCACACACTACAGGACGACATCACCTGCCTGTGACAGTGACAGCTCCCTCCCAGATGCGCTGAACAACTTCTACGCTCGGTTCGACAGGCAGAACGACGTGGCGGCGAGGAAGACCACCCCTCCTCTGAACGACCAGGTGCTGTGTCTCACTACAGCGGATGTGAGGAAAACTCTATGCAGAGTCAACCCACGTAAAGCTGCTGGACCAGACAACATCCCAGGCAGAGTGCTCAGAGAATGTGCAGAACAGCTGGCAGATGTTCTTACCGACATCTTCAATATCTCTCTGAGCAGCGCCGTCGTTCCCACGTGCTTCAAGGCCACCACCATCGTACCCGTGCCCAAGAAGTCTTCTGTGTCCTGTCTCAATGACTACCGTCCTGTTGCACTTACACCCACCATCATGAAGTGCTTCGAGCGGCTCGTCATGAGACACATCAAGACCCTGCTGCCCCCCTCACTGGACCCACTGCAATTTGCGTACCGTCCTAACCGCTCAACGGACAACGCCATCTCCACTGCACTCCATCTTGCCCTCACACACTTGGACAAGAAGGACACATACGTTCGAATGCTGTACATAGATTTCAGCTCAGCATTCAACACGATCATCCCCCAACAACTGATCGGGAAGCTGAGCCTGTTGGGCCTGAACACCTCCCTCTGCAATTGGATCCTGGACTTTCTGACCGGAAGGCCTCAGTCAGTACGGATCGGGAACTGCACCTCCAGCACCACCACACTGAGCACTGGTGCCCCACAAGGCTGTGTGCTCAGTCCCCTGCTGTTCACACTGCTGACTCACGACTGTGTAGCAACACACAGTTCAAATCACATCATTAAGTTCACTGATGACACGACCGTGGTGGGTCTCATTAGCAAGAACGACGAGTCAGCGTACAGAGAGGAAGTGCAGGGGCTAACGGACTGGTGTAAAGACAACAACCTGTCTCTGAATGTTGACAAGACAAAGGAGATGGTTGTTGACTTTAGGAGGACACGAGGCGACCATTCTCCGCTGAGCATCAACGGCTCCTCTGTGGAGATCGTTGACAGCACCAAATTCCTGGGCGTCCACCTGGAGAAGGACCTCAGCTGGTCCCTCAACACCAGCTCCCTACACAAGAAAGCCCAACAGCATCTCTTCTTTCTGAGAAGACTGAGAAAGGCCCAGCTCCCACCACGGATCCTGACCACCTTCTATAGAGGAACTATCGAGAGCATCCTGAGCGGCTGCATCACTGTCTGGTTTGGGAATTGTGCCATATCGGACCGCAAGACCCTACAGCGGAGAGTGAGGACAGCAGAGAAGATCATCGGGGTCTCTCTCCCCTCTATTGAAGACATCTACACCACACGCTGCATCCGCAAAGCCACCAGCATTGTGGCTGATCGGACACACCCCTCTCACACACACTTCACCCTCCTGCCATCTGGAAAAAGGTACCAAAGCATTCGGGCACACACATCCAGACTGTGCAACAGTTTTTTTCCACAAGCCATCCGTCTCCTCAACAAAAAGGGACTGGACTGATAAACACACACACACGCACGCACACACACACACACACACAAACATTATCACTTAGCTTAACTCAACTACCTCAAAACATTGAGATTGGACTGACTAATCAACACAAGCGCATACACACTGACCTACACTACCAAACTATCGTACACACCAACCTGTAAATGCTTTTCTTTTTTTGCACAATATCCATTACTGGACTACTTTTTTGCACTAACTTCTTTACTTCCTAATTTTTTTATGCTGCTAAACTAAGGAATGTTTACTGTTTCTCCACTACCTCAACCCATCACCACAACACCATATTATTATGTTATGTTTGTGTTTTTGTCGCACTGTCACTTGTTGCTTTTGTTTGCACATTGCACGTGCACTTTGTTGTCTGCTGTCTGGTTAAAAAAGTCTTCCTTAGATAGTTAGTTAGTTTTTGTTGATTTATGTTGTAATTCATGTTAGGTAATTCATGTTAGGTAATTTATGTTAGGTCAATCTGTCTTGTCTCTGCTAGCCAGCTAACTAGGCCTCTTTGTTAGCTAGTTTAGTTTTTCTGTTAATGTATGTTATAAATTTATGTTGCATGTAGCACCTTGGTCCTGGAGGAACGTTGTTTCGTTTCACTGTGTACTAACTGTATATGGTTGAAGTGACAATAAAGCCTACTTGAACTTGAACTTGAACTTGAACTTGAACTAGTCTTTGCTTACCACAATTATTTCAAATGGCAAGACACCTGGATTTAAACACTATACTGCGAAGCATATGTGATCACAGAATTGGAATTATATCATTTGGCCTATGTACTATGTCAAGTTCTCAATGGGTGTACTCTTCTGTACCTTGTAATGGTGCGGGTCAGCCCCACATTACTGGTTCCTTCCAGGGAGCCTCTTGAATTTGTTACTGCCGATAACATACCTGAAAAAACCCCAGTGCGTCCCTTTATTTTGGTGTCTGCTACCACTTATCCTGACCAAACCTTTTCTCTCTTATAGAAAAAAGGCACACTTTACGAAATCCAATCTCTCAAATCATGTTTTCAAAATGGATAAAGTTCTTTAGCTAATTACTTAGCTTCTCATGTTTTATACTACAGTGTTAATTTGCTCACAGGAGCCTCTGTGTGCTAGGTTAATCTGTGTCCCTCTCTCTCTATGTGTGTGAGAGTGTGTGTACATGTGAAATGCTGCTTTATACATTTTGACTGGATTTAGAAATAAATTGATAACACAGTGCTTATCCTTCACAAGATTATTATCTTTTAGTTACAGTTGCACCAATACCATTACACATTAGCTGGTTTTGTGCTTTCTATTAAATTACAAAAGAAAAAATAGTTCTTGGAATCAAAGTAATACTTATGGTTGAAGTGAGTAATACTTTGTTCGTTTCCTGGTCAGCTTTCTCCAGACACATGAGGGAATCTTCAGAATGCTTTCTTTCTTTGTTCAGGAACTCATGTGCTTCTTTACCTTTGGTTGTACCTTCTGGTACTAGAATTTCTCTTTGAGGGTTTTACACAGACAATGTCCTTAGCAGTTAACAAAGTTATGCTTGCTAGGTCAGCTATTGATCAATCAGCCCCTATTTTTAGTAAGGCAAATGCATGGTTTACAGATGATCACTCTATCTTTCTTGCTGCTGCACTTGGTGTTCCTCAACAAGGCTGGACTAAAGGCAGCATCACCCAAACTCCAATAAAGACAAGTATTCCACCTTTCCAGTCCAGCACAGTTGCCCTTGGGAGTAAAGGGATTTCTTCAATTCCTGCTGCAGTCATACCCTATCATCTATGGGTTCTGATTATGGGCTTCCAAAGTTACCAGGTTGAGTGGTAACTTTATGAAAGGAGCAGTTAATTAGGGTGGCACAAAGCTGCATCCCAGCAAGGGGCCCTGCCCAATACACTGCCAAACTGAGACTTTTTACGTGTCAATAAGAGTTTTTGACAGCAGCTTGCTTAGCCAAGTGTTTGATTCCAGCCTGGCAAAACAGGTAATGTCAGTCTGTCCTACATTATCCTCCACACCTGTCATCACAATCTGTAGCAGTTAAACCAAAAACAGGTTGATTTAGTTGCACACTCTGCAGGAAATCTAAACAGCATTCACATCTACCATTTCACCAGAATATGAGGCAATGATTGAGTGTAGGACAAGATTAATTAATATCATGGACAGTGAGACTTTTACTTTTTTCACAGCTGTTAAGGCTCTTGATATGTGTACTTTGTAGCACTCTGCATTTCAAGACATTAAACAGAATTCATTTTTGATCCAAACCAATTTAATCTTAACATCCAGAATGTTCAAAAATATTTTTTCTTGAAAAAAAAGATCAAAATGAAAAAAACTTGTAGCAACCTGATGAGAATCAATTTAATGCACTGTAAAGAGAGCAGTCTAAACTGTGTGATATTAGTGGGTCTCCGCAAGTGACATCTGTATATCAAAATAAGCGGGCAGTTTGGTAGTTAACAAGTCAGTTTGTAGCCACTGCCACATTATTTTTCTCATTGGCTTTCACTGCTTTGCATCCAAGGTAGAAAAATGTACCATCCAGGCCAAGATAATATTCACTCTGTCTAGCACTGAGAAACTCTGGTGGTGCTGTTTAAGACAAGATAGAAAGGGTATGTGTACTGGGGGTAAGGTATACAATTTTTTTATATGTGCATCTATGGTATGGTAAACAAATCTAATTTGAAATTTGACATATTCATCATATATTATGTATGTGGAAATCTTTTTGCCTTAAAAGATGTCTTTTTTTGTTTTCAATGCCTGTCTTCTTCTTCTGACAACACTTACAAAGTGCTGTAAAAGCTCTGTGTCATGCCTTTTTGACAGCTGGCCCAGCATGTGTCCCTGGAGGCCTCTTGTGTTTTCATTTTCTCATCATCAGTAATCCAGACTGTTCTGTTTTTTCTATATACCTATGCCAGCTGTATTTGATCTAGCCCCTGTGATTTCATTTTTGACCATACTTTTAGTGGCCAATCTAATATGGGATAGTGCAGTATTCAAAGACACTTTTCTGACATCATAATATTTCTCTGATTCCATCTCTGTACATCAGGGGGGAAACAGTAACTACAGTAAAACATTGATTGGTTAGGATTTGAAAAAGTTAGATTCCTGGTAAGCTTTTTATTGTTTTATTTCTCGGTTAAATGTGTGATGGGCCTGAAATACATATTGTCAAACTAAAACAGCACATTTATGTTCTTATTTGAGTTTCTTTTAATGTTTATCATGTTACTTCTTTGCCAGTTTAATCTATTTAGATTCCATTTACTGTTCTTTCATACTTTGAAAAAAAAAAACCACGCAAACCTTTTCAAACCTTTTTTTTTTTTATCACAACCATAACACCCAGAAGTTGCAGATTAAATTTTTCTGTATTCGGCATTTCACCTTTAATGGTAAAAGATCTGATGTCACTTGAAAAAAACAGTGGCATCCTTTTGAGCAAATACAGAAAAATATTATCATATATTTTAGAAATACATTTTGTTGTGCAGCTAACATTTGTTTTCCCAATATTATATTCATTATTAAACCGCAAAGATACATCAGATATAATACGTTCAGATAAATGTTAAGAGAATGTATCTGCAAATCACAGTACAATTTTCATTTTAAATATGCAGTGCACCTACAATGGTTTAATTGGTAATGTTAATGCTGGAGAACACTAATGGCATCTGCAACAACATACATTTTATTTAAAAAATCACCATTATATTAAACTTTTTCAAACCATGCACTCCAATAAACCGGATGGGTTTTGAATAAGAAAGTTTATTTTGTCTGGCTGTGGTAATCTTTAAAGTATCCTTGGTAATTATTATTTGGGTCGCAATTGACAAAAATGTCCAAAAGAGCTCCCAGCAATCTTTTGTTGAATTTCAAGACCTTTAGCTATACACCATCAAAGATGCATGTTTGACCATTGTCTTTCTAAGATTTTCAAAGAAGTTGAGTAAATTCATCCTTTGCCAGCTTATACAACAACACCAAAGAGCAGAGTCAACTACAAGAGGCCTGGTCATGTAAGCATCACAGTCTTTTGCAAGGTGACAAAATGCAGGACTGTTTCTATACATCTGGGAACCCTAAAACTTGAGAATACTTTAGCATTCAAGAATAAAGAGTAATGAATACTTCATTTAAGTTTTACCTGAAAAGTGCAATAAATATTATGATTAATACACTATAACAATAAATATAATTAATTAATAAATAGTAAATGCCCATTTATACAAGGAACATTTTAGCAACTAAACAACTAGACTGTATAACTCCACATTTGGCTTAATGGGTGTCTCTGTAAATATATGGGATTAATCTAGTTAAAAATAAATAAGGCTTATTTAGATATAATTTAAATGCTTGTCATTTGCTGTGTATTTTCCCCTACATCCCCTTTTGTATGTTCTCCTGAAAAAAACATATTAACATTGTTGTAAATAATTGTAATAATAATCATACTGGTTACCAATGATCCCTCAAATATTTTTGATTGATGAGTAGATGTGTATAATGTATAAGCTAATGCTTGTCATATAACCTTTTACAGTTTAGGGAGTCATGTATACACTTAAACGACAAACTGCTATGAAGAAGAGACACTAATCAGCTGTGCAACAGTTTAAAATTACTGCGTGAAAGCTGGGAAAAGGTTCTCTTGTTAAATATTCTTATAATTAAGAGAAATAATACTGAAATTTGTTACCTGTGGTTACACTTACATTTTGTACATCAGTAAAGATCTTAATTTAATTTACACATGACTCTGGAGAACCTGCTCCAAGTAATTAATACTAGAATTACCAGAGCGTACGAAAAAACTTGTAAACCTGGCCCAAAATCCCTTTGCACCTCTCCGTCAGCATCTTTTGTCTTCTAAATGTGTCGGTAAGCCCAAGCAGGAAGCACCCTGCTATACCTTCCCCCTACTGCCTCAGAACGGACAAGAAGTTCTCCCAGTTCCTGCCTTGATTGATCATCTGGGAGTGAGCTACCCAGAATTGTAAGGGGATATAATTTGATGTGTGTTTTGTGTCTACAACAATCTATGTAAACACATCGTTAAAACAGAAATGTTTTTCATGTTTTAGTAATAAATAACAAAATGTAAACATGAACATGATTTATACACATGTCATAAATGTAGGGAGGACAGTCCTTGGGTGTGTGGGAACTGTTAACATTTGAATCTGATGATTGCATATAGCTCAGAACTGGCCTCTCTGTACTATTGTTTCCTCTGCATGTCCTGGAGTACAAATGAAACACCACCATACAGCAACGTGGAGATTGGCAAGATCGAAAAAAAAAACACGGTCACTGATTACAAGCGCAAGAAGACGTGCAAATGAATATGAATAATGTTGCATCAGTGCCATAATGTTTTCTGAAATGTACTATAAATGTCATAAAATGAGTTATTCCAAATATTATATATACATATGTCTCTGTTTTTTTGTCAGTGCGGCTTTTGCATCATGGACCATAAGGTGCATACTAATTCAGCGTGAGCAGGAACACTCAATAAAACTGAATAAAAAAAAATTCCAGTGAGGGTGAGATATGAAGAAGGCAGATTCACCAGCGTTTGTGTGTCAGCTTTTATACCTCCAGATCAGAGAATTTCCAATTCCACTGTCTCAAAACACCACTCATATCTACAGTTATTCCCAGTTTCAGATTAAAAGTAACCATGTCAGATCTGGGGCGGGGGTGAATGTTGTATTGTGATCGTGATTGAGAAAATAAAAGTGAAAAAAAACCCAACTTTTACAAGAACTCTAAATTTACACCGGCTGTTACAGACACAAATCAAATGTATGTTTTTATTGCATAATATTAACAATAAGAGTAGCTCACTACTCAAAATGGTACATTTGCGGGGGAGATGGTTTCGAACTCGTGACCTCTGGATTATAAGTCATGTTCATGTCTACATTTTGTTATTTATCACTAAAACTTTTTTTAACAATATGTTTATATAGATTGTTGTAGACACAAAACACACATCAAATTATTTCCCCTTACAATTTTGGGTAGATCACTCCCAGATAATCAATCAAGGCAGGAACTAGGAGAACTTCTTGCCCGTTCTGAGGCGGTGGGGGGGATGGTATAGCAGGCTGCTTGCTGCTTGGGCCTATGACACATTTAGAAGACAAAAGAGGTGCGAAGGGATTTAAGGTGGGCCGGAGTTTTTTTGTTGGTTCTGGTAATTCTAGTGTTAACAGGCAGTTCCACCAGAATCTCTTTAGAGGGTTTTTGATCCTGTTGCTCTAAGAAATGTTGTTATAACACCTGAAAACATATTATTATTATAGCCAAATTTTACAAAAAACAACAGAAATTATGAATTATCCAAAGTTAAATTATCAAGCTTGCCATCATAACATTTAGCTTATTTGGCTAATGTCGTTGTCCAAGGCAAATTAACACATTGGAGATACAACTGGTTATATTTTTTCCTCAATTGGAGCACCAGCAAATGAAGTGACTTGCTTATAGTCATATAGTATCAATAGCGGGATTTGACCCAGCATCCTGTGGGTATGAAGTCCAAAACTTTAACGACTATGCCACACTGCCTACACACATAATATAGCAGTCAAAGTCTACTATTCAGAGTTAAAAATTCCTAGGAGTGAACAGGAATTGGAACAGAAGTTTAGGCTTGCTAAAAAGGCATGGATCTCTGCTGCAAATCAAAATTTAAAGTGACTCGCTACACCAGTTACTAGGCTAAATATATTAGAAAAGGTGTTTTATGTTGTTGACATCACCAACCTCTCAGTCTCCATTTTCATACTCTGTTCTCACTCTAGCTAGTTAGATGTTTCATTAGTGCTGAACCTAAATGTAGAACTTAACAAAAATAACAAAGAAATTTTTAAGTAGTTAAGGTTTTTTTCCCCTAGGATTTTGTCCCATTTTTCCTGTTCTGTCTTTTTTCACATCTCTAATTTGACTGCCTTCATGTACCAATCTTTTTTGTTGTCAGACCACAAGTGAGTGCCTGTAACTACATGACCCATGAGTGTTTTTCTTCCTTAAAATTCAAGTAAGGAACGATATTAAAAAAACACACACACACACACACGGACACATTTGTGGGATTCCCCAATGGTTTCAGCATCCAAAGAAAATGCTTATGCCATTTATAGCAAGAAATACCTCTGACCAGAATCATGTGGCTGTTTGGCTGGTGGGACATAATCGGCTAGAGAAACCATGTAGACATCCAGGGATAATCAGGGTTTCAGGATATCCTTGTACGTCAGCATGGTATCCAGGAGGTAGATGGAGATGGGCTATATGTGCACGATGGCTGTTTGGCCAAGACAACTATCCATGAGCAACATTCCTAGAGGTAGGCAGGAGATTGTCATACCAGAATATACATTAATCAGGAGAAGCTACATGGCTGACACCAGCATAGAAGGGAGTATGGAGGAGACTGTACAGCCAAGGTATCAGTCTAAAAGCAGTATAGTTGGGACCAAAAAAAAGGGCAACTGACCAACTCATTGGTTCGGGAGCAACAAAACAAGATTGTGTTCAAAGACAGGATTATAATCAAAGTACAAAATAATAGGGTTTGCTACACTACTTAGCTCTCTGTCTTGACTAAAGGGGTTTTTAGTTTTAATTAAAGATGAATGAATCTTACACCTTTATGAGATTTAAGGGATCAATTGTATTTTTGCTTGAGATGATTTATTTTTTATTTTTTGTTTATAGCAATATGTGTTTGATTGTCATATATCTGTAAATAAATTTAAAAAAAGAGTCTGAAACACACTGGAACCTAATAAGTGAGTTTCCCTTTTTTATGTTAAAATGCTTTCTACTGTTTTAAAAGAATATTGCACTGCCAGAGAAAAGTAATTGACAAGAAAGGATTAACTGATTGGAATAGGATCAGCCTTATGCACTTTTTCTTGATTGAAATTACAAAAAACTCATGCAAAATGGCATTTTGAAATAATTAGCATTGGAATTAAAAGAGCCATATGGAAATATGCTGTTTTAAAAATAAAAAATGTTTTATTTTATAATAATTAAAAGACTTTTGTGTGCATTCTTTCCACAATGTCATATATATATATTTCACTGTATTTTTTCATGTGATTATTAATTTCATAATTGCGATATTATTACTTTTATTTTGGCACAAATGGTATTGAATATTATATGGAATGTTTACCCCAGAATTTTTAAAAAAATCTGTTTTTATCCTAAAATATAACCACATTGGTTTGAAATGTTGGTGCTTAACTCTGACTTGATTTTAATGGGAAACAGAAAAGCTTTCTTGCCTACTTTAAACCTTTTTACATAAAGAACTTGAAATAATAGAAATAGAAACTGCATAGCTGGTAAGTCTATTAGGCAACATAGGCGGCATCATAAGTTAAGGGGGGCACATGCTCAGGGGTAGACGTATGATAAGAATATTCCCAGTAGGCACACATAGGGTCAACATTTGTGTTTCTGAAGGTGCTCGCACTCCAGACACTGAGGGGGGATCAAAGTGATCATAGAAATATAATGTCCACGGTATGTACACAAAATGGTACCAAGGGGGAACCCCACAAACCTAGTTGTAAATATATGATGATAATGAGTGAGTGCTCTTAATGAAAGCAAACCTGAGGGGAATGCCCTCCCTAGGTGTTGAATTCTGATGATACTGAGTGGGTGCTGTTACCTGCTGGTTGCCAATTATGAAAGTAAAAGAGAGCACATTCCATACTCCAAGGGGTGTGCGCTTCTTAAATTCCACAGTATTTGCTCAAAAGGGCGCTGTTTGAGCTATTGAAGGGGCACATGCTGCAGACACTGAAGAGGAACCACATAGGTCATTGAATGAGGGGTGATGTCTGCCAACCCTGTAGGGCTGCAAATGGGCTTCGACCTGAACTGAGAGACTAAAATGTTTATATAAGCCATGCACACATGGTGTTTTGTTGTTTCTCTGAAAATTATTTTCTCTTATGAGTTTATGAAAGGTGCTGTAAGAAAGAACACAGACAACTGTGAAGTGTTGGGGCACCCATAGGAAAACCCCATTTAATTTAAATGAAACACAGGTTATAAACATGTTGAAAGGAAAAGAAAATATTGCAGACGTGAGTCTCCTATTAGACTATTTCAAGATGGCGGAGGTTCCACTGACAAGGACCTTCGACAGGAAAAGGTATGTCTAGGCAGGAGGACACCAGAAGTGACATCAAAGCTGTTAATCTTCCAGTCAGCAGAGGGGGGAAGAGATAAAGTGTTAGTCAACAGTGCCCTCTTGTGTTCCAACAGTAAATTACCATTATCTGAACCTTTAAGTTGACCCCAATGTCCACACATCTGACAGTGCCTTGTTATTGTGGAGAGTCACTTACGTCATAAATTATTTGATGGTTTAAAAGTTGGGGCACATTTATACTGTTTGCATTTAAAAGATAACTTTTTGCCTTGTTTTGTTTGTTAAAATATTTTTATGAAAACCATGGAAAACAGACGTGCTTAGCAAATGAATGGAGATTTTTTTCTTATTAATTATAATAATTATAATAATGTTTCTTTCAAAACCAGAGCTGTCTAGTGCTAATATTTTGCCATTTTTAATGTACAGTATTTTTGGTTTTAAATGGAATGTTCATTGCTTAAAATTAAGAAGAGACATTTTATAATCATCATTTGTACTTTTTTGTTGTAGAGATCAACGTTCATAGCTATTTGTTGAAACTTTTTTTTATAAAATGCCCTCTTTCAGAAAGTTATACTTGGCCGTTAAAGCCAACATCACACCGTGTAATTTAAACGCAATTTCTTGGTATAGAGGATATGTCAGATTTAATGACTACAGTTGATGAATCTCATTGCTTCACAACTAGGATTTGCAAGAGGTGACTGATAACATGATTCCCTCATGGCTTTTCATCATGGTTTCAAGTCTCCAGAAGTATCATGAGCTCACCTTTTTCTGGCAGCCAATCAACTTGAACTTCTGTCGCATTTATTTCTTTTTTTGAAAAAAGCGGACATGTGCTAGCTCTGAAGGTTGCTAAGCCTCCTCTCCATTTGTACAAATACTTTGCTTTCTTCTTTTATCTGGTGGCAGAACTGGCACTCAAGCCACCATAAAAAACCTCACACTGGTTCCATTCCATCTGAACTAGTGTGGTGTTGAGGTGTCACCCATTGCACTGGCTGCACACAGGTTCTAATCTGGGATCCTGAGTTGATTTGTCATGTGATGGGTGTGGCAATGTGCTGTATCAGTGCATGCTCCTAACCTCCTTTTCCTCCTTCTTTTATTGCAACCACACTTCTTCTTTGATGTTCATGGGCATTATATGCATTGCATTTCTCACACACACAATCCAAATCATACAACTGACAGCTCACTGCAGCAAAATCAAACCAGCAAACAAGAATGTGATGGATTTACTACAAATCATGTGCTGACCTATCATAAACGTGTCGCGACCCATAGTTTAAGAAACACTGGACTAGAGGAACATGACACTAAAGCCAAAAGTCAAAGAAGCCCAAGAAACAATAACCAGAGAAAATCTTTTTCTCAAGATAAATAAAAAGTTTTCTCTTTGAAATGAAGTTTGAAACTGAGGAAGAAGATCACTCTTAAATAAAATGGCCACTCTGACAGCACACATGTAGAAAATGTTCTTCGTCGATACGTGGAATCATATCATCCAAAATCCAAAGTGTCAGAGCAAGGGTGTCATTAATGCACAACACTAAATTATGCTTAGCTAAATTATGATAACGTGCATTTTAGCATTAAAAAAATGAAGGATAGTAACTAAGCAACACTGTAACAATAGAAAAAAATCTGAAAACATTGTTAAATACATACAGTATATTGTTTCGATACAAACAATCAATGATGGACCTTCAAATTTGTATTTTAAGCTAAATTTTAATTTTTAATTCTTATTTTAATTCTGTCTCTTTACAAAGAAAATGATGTAGCCTCTCAAGGTAAGGAGAAGGAGTTTAAGAGTATGCACTGATACAGCACGTTGCCACAACCACCACATAACAAACCACCTCAGGATACCAGATTAGGACCCAAGTGCAGCCATGCAGCAGGTGACACCTCAGCACCACACTAGTTCAGATGGAATGGAACAGTGTGAGGTTTTTTACAGTTGTTGGAGTGCCAATTCTGCCACCAACCCCCAAGTTTGCCCTACAGGTTGGTGAGCCTATTTGCAAGTTAATGTCATACCCAGCACGGAACAATTGCAGGTTAAGGGCCTTGCTCAAGGGCCCATAGGGATAGCGTCACTTCTAGCATTTATGGGATTTGAACTGGCAACTTTCTGATTGCGGGCGCGGAGCCCTAGCCTCAGAGCTACCACTCTCAAGGTAAGAGCTTGAAAAAGCTACCAGATATGAACAAACCAATTGCTTCATATAAATAGTTTGGTGAAATCTGAGAAATTTTACAGCACAATGACCTGCTATACTGAAAACTGTTTACATTGTTGTTCTCATGATTAATGATGTCCTGCGATCGACTAGTGTCAGGTCCAGGGCTGGCTTAAGCCCTAAACACTGAATTAGATTAGACTGGTTTAAGAATGTTATTTTCCATAATGTTAGTCTTCTTTGGGCTTTTGAAAACTACTTTCTAAAGAATAAAATAATGCCTATATGATCCAAAATAACTATTTGTATTTTGTTTTGGACAAACTTTATGGATCACGTTCAGAAAAAAATATATAAAACAACAAAATATTATTTTCATTGATTACAATGCGTTTAATTATTCTTAACCTGCCAGGAAAAAGCTCACCATTTAGTTCATTTTTTTATAACAGAAAAATCTATTACTGTCAGACATAAAAGTATATTTTTATGTTTTGCTCAGTGCAAAACTGCATATGATGACAAGAAGACACTTCCCCAGTGGAATGGCCAAACCAAATGCCTTTTTGACCTTTTCAAAAGATCATGATTTATATAGATCTCTTTTTAGATGTTACATGCTAGTAGGAAGAGAATTCAATTTTGTTCCTGGCCGAATGATACAGTTAATAAGCAGTTTTTAATGTTATATGTTCCAGTGTGTGTCCACACAAAAAGAGCTATACCATTCCAATGTTAATTACAATGATAGCAGACAAAAAATGAGTCAGAAAGTTTTAGGATAATTGACAAATTATTAATAGCAAATTCAAAATGTTATACAGTAACATAGAAAAATATGTTATAAGAAATGAATAAATAAAGAGAGTTGGAAATGCATAGACATGCATTTTGGAAGACAGAATTACTCATGTTACACTTGTATGTTCAAATGTATCCTTTTATACACTGAGAACCTAAAACAAATACTTTAAATCAAAGATCCGGACTTATCCAATGGAAAAAAGCGTGGTCACATAAACTTTAAAACACTTTTCACCACTCCAAGTGACTTCAGGAAATACAAAGGGAAAGGAAGCCAACTTGCAAATGTAAAAATGTAATGCTTTACTCCTGAGAAAACGTAACTGGGGTCTGCTTCATTCATATGCACATTTATCAAAAGACTTTCAGAGAATATTGTAACAAAAACATAGTTTTCTGAAATTTAAGACCAATGTCTTTAAAGAAATTACAATAGATGTTCTTAGATTCATCCCAAAGACGTTTAAAAATGTAAAACTGAGTGACTGTGCATTTGACTTGGGGCAGCTCTGTTTGGTCAAATCAAAGCACCTTTTCCTTTCCATGGATAAACAAAATGTTACAGGTGTAATTTCCTTATCTCACAAGCTCCAATTTCAAATACTTGGCATATCACATGAGAGAGGCAGCCATGTTTTTATACTATATAACCAAACCATCTCATCTGTTTCATCTTAGTATGAAAATTTGACTGAAACTACAGGCAGTTCCTTGGTTAAGAACGCCCATTTTATAGACAACTCGTACTTAAGAACGGACTTCCATAAAGCCTATTATATTAAAGTGGTTCATAACGGCAAACAAACATTCTTCAGTATTTTGTAAAAACAGATTCTGGTTTTAGCAGTTCGTCTGCTCAAGGAAGAAAGTCAGATCATGTTGCTGTTAACAATGTGTTAAGTGCTTTGTATTTAGCTTAAATTTTCTCTTATTTGCAGTATCCATGTAACCATGTCTTCCAAGCATAAATCCAATGCAAGTGCTGGTGAAGAATCAAAGAAAAGGAAAACAATCACGACTGAAAATAAAGTGGAAAAAATAAAGCGATTGGGAAGAGGTAAAACCCCATCCAACACTGGAAAAGCTTTATGCTACAGACGGTTAACAATCAAAACAATTTTAAAAGATAAAGATCCCCTCTCTGTCCCTCTTCAGTACAGTATTTAAGTAGTTACTTTTATTATTTCTATTATTATTATTATGTACTGTATTATGTTTAAGAAGTTTTAGTATATTTGGAATTGTTTCTTAAGTGTATTATATGCATTAAAGGTAAAATACATATGGCATACTAAGGCAAATTAACTGACACTAAATAAGAAGTGTATGTACCTGTTCCAACTTACCTACAAATTCAACTTAAAGACAGACTTAGGAATGGATCTTGTTCATAACTTGGGGACTGCATGTACTTCAAAGTCCACTGATAATATTGAACTCCTCACCCTGAACGGTAAGCATAGCAACCCAACATAGGATTTTAATGGGACACTTACACTTGCAATCTCAGTCTTCTGCTCACTACTTAGACTTCAAGACCATAGATGATAACGAGATGTAGATTGACTGGAAACTGACATGGATACAATGAGGCTATTAGAAATAAACTGGATGCATTAGGATTAAAAGTCAAATCGGAGGTAAAAAGCTTAGGGGTAACCGTTGATTGTAATCTGAATTTTAAATCGCATATTAATAAAATCACTAGGACAGCATTTTTTCACCTAAGGAACATAGCAAAAGTTAGACCTCTTATATCATCGAAAGATGCAGAGAAATTAGTTCATGCGTTTGTCTTTAGTCGGCTAGATTACTGTAATGCACTCCTCTCAGGACTACCCAAAAAAGACATCAATCGTTTGCAGTTAGTGCAGAATGCAGCTGCTAGAATCCTTACCAGGAAAAGAAAATCCGAACACATTTCTCCAGTTTTGATGTCACTACACTGGTTACCTGTGTCATTCAGAATTGACTTTAAAATTCTGCTTATGGTTTATAAAGCTTTAAATAATCTCGCCCCGTCTTATATATCGGAATGTCTGACACCTTATATTCCAAATCGCAACCTCAGATCCTCAACTGAGTGTCTCCTTAGAATTCCAAGAGCAAAACTTAAAAGAAGTGGTGAGGCGGCCTTCTGCTGTTATGCACCTAAAATCTGGAATAGCCTGCCAGTAGGAATTCGCCAGGCTAATACAGTGGAGCACTTTAAAAAACTACTGAAAACACATTACTTTAACATGGCCTTCTCATAACTTCACTGTAATTTAATCCTGACACTCTGTATATCCAATTCATTATAATAACTATTCATTCAAAATCTGTACTAACCCCTACTCTCTCTTCTGTTTTCTTTTCCGGTGTCCTATTGGTGGTGGCTTGTGCCACCACCATCTACCCAAAGCACCATGATGTTCCAACAATGATGGATGGATTAAAAGCCAGAAGTCTGTATAACCATCAGCATCAAGTGACTCCGTGAGAACCCTAACTACAAAGAGGACTATTTCATTTATGTTAGGTAGAATGCCCAAAGGGGACTGGGCGGTCTCGTGGCCTGGAACCCCTACAGATTTTATTTTTTTCTCCAGCCTTCTGGAGTTTTTTTTTGTTTTTTCTGTCCACCCTGGCCATCGGACCTTACTCCTTTCTATGTTAACTAATGTTGTCTTATTTTAATTTCTTATTTGTCTTTTATTCTTCTTTTCTTCATTATGTAAAGCACTTTGAGCTACTTTTTGTATGAAAATGTGCTATATAAATAAATGTTGTTGTTGTTGTTGTTGTTGTTGTGTCTGAGAGGTGGCTGAGAGATTAGCTCTTAATTTACTATCACAATCCCTAAAAAAAAGTTGTAAAATGCAACTACTTCACTGATTTATTGATCATCCCCTATCTTCACTTATGCAAGACCTGAGGTACTTATATTGTTTCCCTTGGAGAAATTGCTTCCTCTTAACCTGTGACTTCAAAATTGGAAATACCATTCTTATTCTGATCATATAACAATCTGCTTCAAATTTTCTGACCAGGTCAAGTTGGGGAGCATGCACTGGGACAGTGAGTTGCCACACCCACTAGACAACGAAACAACTCGGGATCTGGTTTGCAACCCCCCGGCAGACACACGGTCCAGTCCCACCCTCTGGAAATGACCCTCTATCTGCCGCAGCCAGTTGTTATGTTGGCAACCCCTTGGCCTGGTCCAGCCACTCGGGTCCCCAACAATGAGGATCTTACAAGCCGGATCACCCTCGGGGAAATGTGCCACATGGCCATAGTGCCCAAACTGACGCTCCCTCATAATGCAGGTAATGTGCCTCATTCGGGACTCCATGAGCAACCGCTCATTCGACACAAAGTCAAACTAATGGTACCGAAGGATTTTCTGGAGAGACACAGTACCAAAGGAGTCCAGTCTTCATCTCAGGTCACTGGATCTTGCAACCATATAGCAAGACAGGAAGCACCAGGACTCTAAATATTTGGACCTTCGTCCTTTTGCATAGATATCAGGAGCGCCACACACCACTTTCCAGCGAACTCATGAACCCTCCATGCTCTCCCAGTCCATCTACTGACTTCATAGGAAGAGTCACCAGAGACATGAATCGACAAGGTCAACACTCTGTCTGCAAACAGACACACTGCTGATGGCTGTGCCCAAGAGGTCATTAAAGGCCTGGATCTTGTTTTTTATCCAGGACACTCGCAAGCCCAGACACTCAGACTCCTCACTCAGTCTCTCGAGCACCCCGATCAGAGCCTCCATTGACTCTGCCAAGATCACAGCATTGTCAGTAAAGTCAAGATCCGTGAATCTTTCTTCACCAACAGATGCCCCACAGCCACTGGACCCCACGACCTTGCCCATCACCCAGTCCATACAAGCATTGAACCGAGTAGGAGCAAGAACACACCCCTGACGAATCCCAGAATCAAATGGGAAAAATGCAGAGGTTCTGCCTCCACTCTGCACAGCACTCACTGTACCAGTGTACAGGCCGGCCATGATATCCAGCAACCTTGAGGGCAGCTCGATCAATTGAATCGAACGCTTTACGAAAATCGACAAAGGCTGCAAAGAAACTCTGTCGATATTTGCGTTTACGCTCCATGAGAACCCTCAGTGCCAGGATGCGGATCGATGGTAGACTTCTTAGGCGTAAAACCAGACTGTTCCAGTCACTGGTAGGTGAGCAAGTGATCACGGATCCTATTGAAGACAACCCTAGCAAGGACTTTACCTGGCACCAAGAGCAGTGTTATCCCACTGTAGTTGCTGCAATCCAGGCGATCACCCTTCCTTTTCCAGATAGGAACGACAAGTCCCGTTTTCCAGTCAGTTGGAATGATGCCAGTCTCCCAAATGGAAGCAAAGATTGCTTGCAATGCCAGGAGGACAGCCTTACCACCAGTCTGGAGAAGTTCACTCCGGATACCACAGATTCTTGCAGCCTCCCCCCCCCCCCCCCACCTCAGCTGGTTCACCATTTGTGCAATTTCAGTGAGCATGGGTGGTTCACAGCTAATTAGAGGATCAGCCTCAAGAGTCATGAACCTAGAGATATCCAACGTCCTAGTCAGAGGATCAGCTTTGAACAACTGATCAAAGTAGCCAGCCCAGCAGGTCACAACTGCAGTGTCATCCGTAAGGACCGTTCCATCAGCTGCCCTGACTGCGACTCTCCGAGGAACAGATTTAGATGTGCGTAATGCTTCGATTCCTCTGTAAGCAGGATGTGGGTCGCTAGACCACAGATGGTGTGTCACTTGCTCACAGATTCCTCTAAGAAAGGCCTCTTTATCTGCCCTCTGAGCCCTCGCAGCCGTCCTTCTCAGTTCCCAGTACAGACAAGAGTTGCCATTGAGCTGTGCGCTGCGATTCCTCTCAATGATATCCAGGGTGCCCTGTGAGATGAAACACCTCCTTCTGGGACTTGTTCTTCACCAACACAATCCTCAGCAACCTTCAGGGTCTTGTCATGGAAGGTCTCCCACATCACAGCACGATCAGCAGTTGTACCCAAATCTGCAAGTTCCTCATGAAGATTGCTAATAGAAGATAATACATTCTAGATATAATAAAATCTAGATACTGCAAAATATGCTACTGGGTGCCTCATCCCATATTTTTACATGTAGTAATGATCATTTTCTGGCTTTGTATTATTTTTTATCATCATTTTGGTGACATCATCATGATGGTATTTTGAATGCATTTTATCACTGCTGAAAACGTTGTTAGCTGCAACAATGCCCATTGCCAGTCACATTATATATGATATAGCAAAATACCCGCGCTTTGCAGCGGAGAAGTAGTGTGTTAAAGAGGTTATGAAAAAAAAAAGGAAACATTTTAAAAATAACGTAACATG